>NW_028243117.1:0-254905 GCF_964263255.1 Lissotriton vulgaris
GTGGATCATCAGTGTTAGAGCTAAAATTAGCATGTTTAAAGTGATTTTCATGCTTCCAGTGGCTCGGGAAGTTAATTAAATACCATTTGGAGGCATTTAATGTTCGAGCAAAAACGGCTGATTTTCGGCAAAAGAGATAACACCCCCCCATTACGTCATGCTTCAGAAATGTGGAAAATGGTCCGTTTTCAAATGTTTTATTTTTGAACGTCAGTTCACATTTGTAGGTGGATCATCAGTGTTAGAGCTAAAATTAGCATGTTTAAAGTGATTTTCATGCTTCCAGGGGCTCGGGAAGTTAATTAAATACCATTTGGAGGCATTTAATGTTCGAGCAAAAACGGCTGATTTTCAACAAAAGAGATAACACCCCCCCATTACGTCATGCTTCAGAAATGTGGAAAATGGTCCGTTTTCAAATGTTTTATTTTTGAACGTCAGTTCACATTTGTAGGTGGATCATCAGTGTTAGAGCTAAAATTAGCATGTTTAAAGTGATTTTCATGCTTCCAGGGGCTCGGGAAGTTAATTAAATACCATTTGGAGGCATTTAATGTTCGAGCAAAAACGGCTGATTTTCGACAAAAGAGATAACACCCCCCATTACGTCATGCTTCAGAAATGTGGAAAATGGTCCGTTTTCAAATGTTTTATTTTTGAACGTCAGTTCACATTTGTAGGTGGATCATCAGTGTTAGAGCTAAAATTAGCATGTTTAAAGTGATTTCATGCTTCCAGGGGCCCAAAACACAAGATTTATGGAATGGTTAAAAGTGCATGAAAATGGCCAATTTACTCACTCTGAGTTCTCAAAAAGGGTTTCTTCACCCCGGGAAGTTAATTAAATACCATTTGGAGGCATTTAATGTTCGAGCAAAAACGGCTGATTTTCGACAAAAGAGATAACACCCCCCCATTACGTCATGCTTCAGAAATGTGGAAAATGGTCCGTTTTCAAATGTTTTATTTTTGAACGTCAGTTCACATTTGTAGGTGGATCATCAGTGTTAGAGCTAAAATTAGCATGTTTAAAGTGATTTTCATGCTTCCAGGGGCTCGGGAAGTTAATTAAATACCATTTGGAGGCATTTAATGTTCGAGCAAAAACGGCTGATTTTCGACAAAAGAGATAACACCCCCCCATTACGTCATGCTTCAGAAATGTGGAAAATGGTCCGTTTTCAAATGTTTTATTTTTGAACGTCAGTTCACATTTGTAGGTGGATCATCAGTGTTAGAGCTAAAATTAGCATGTTTAAAGTGATTTTCATGCTTCCAGGGGCCCAAAACACAAGATTTATGGAATGGTTAAAAGTGCATGAAAATGGCCAATTTACTCACTCTGAGTTCTCAAAAAGGGTTTCTTCACCCCGGGAAGTTAATTAAATACCATTTGGAGGCATTTAATGTTCGAGCAAAAACGGCTGATTTTCGACAAAAGAGATAACACCCCCCCATTACGTCATGCTTCAGAAATGTGGAAAATGGTCCGTTTTCAAATGTTTTATTTTTGAACGTCAGTTCACATTTGTAGGTGGATCATCAGTGTTAGAGCTAAAATTAGCATTTTTAAAGTGATTTTCATGCTTCCAGGGGCTCGGGAAGTTAATTAAATACCATTTGGAGGCATTTAATGTTCGAGCAAAAACGGCTGATTTTCGACAAAAGAGATAACACCCCCCCATTACGTCATGCTTCAGAAATGTGGAAAATGGTCCGTTTTCAAATGTTTTATTTTTGAACGTCAGTTCACATTTGTAGGTGGATCATCAGTGTTAGAGCTAAAATTAGCATGTTTAAAGTGATTTTCATGCTTCCAGGGGCTCGGGAAGTTAATTAAATACCATTTGGAGGCATTTAATGTTCGAGCAAAAACGGCTGATTTTCGACAAAAGAGATAACACCCCCCCATTACGTCATGCTTCAGAAATGTGGAAAATGGTCCGTTTTCAAATGTTTTATTTTTGAACGTCAGTTCACATTTGTAGGTGGATCATCAGTGTTAGAGCTAAAATTAGCATGTTTAAAGTGATTTTCATGCTTCCAGGGGCCCAAAACACAAGATTTATGGAATGGTTAAAAGTGCATGAAAATGGCCAATTTACTCACTCTGAGTTCTCAAAAAGGGTTTCTTCACCCCGGGAAGTTAATTAAATACCATTTGGAGGCATTTAATGTTCGAGCAAAAACGGCTGATTTTCGACAAAAGAGATAACACCCCCCCATTACGTCATGCTTCAGAAATGTGGAAAATGGTCCGTTTTCAAATGTTTTATTTTTGAACGTCAGTTCACATTTGTAGGTGGATCATCAGTGTTAGAGCTAAAATTAGCATGTTTAAAGTGATTTTCATGCTTCCAGGGGCCCAAAACACAAGATTTATGGAATGGTTAAAAGTGCATAAAAAATGGCCAATTTACTCACTCTGAGTTCTCAAAAAGGGTTTCTTCACCCCGGGAAGTTAATTAAATACCATTTGGAGGCATTTAATGTTCGAGCAAAAACGGCTGATTTTCGACAAAAGAGATAACACCCCCCCATTACGTCATGCTTCAGAAATGTGGAAAATGGTCCGTTTTCAAATGTTTTATTTTTGAACGTCAGTTCACATTTGTAGGTGGATCATCAGTGTTAGAGCTAAAATTAGTATTTTTAAAGTGATTTTCATGCTTCCAGGGGCTCGGGAAGTTAATTAGATACCATTTGGAGGCATTTAATGTTCGAGCAAAAACGGCTGATTTTCGACAAAAGAGATAACACCCCCCCATTACGTCATGCTTCAGAAATGTGGAAAATGGTCCGTTTTCAAATGTTTTATTTTTGAACGTCAGTTCACATTTGTAGGTGGATCATCAGTGTTAGAGCTAAAATTAGCATGTTTAAAGTGATTTTCATACTTCCAGGGGCTCGGGAAGTTAATTAAATACCATTTGGAGGCATTTAATGTTCGAGCAAAAACGGCTGATTTTCGACAAAAGAGATAACACCCCCCCATTACGTCATGCTTCAGAAATGTGGAAAATGGTCCGTTTTCAAATGTTTTATTTTTGAACGTCAGTTCACATTTGTAGGTGGATCATCAGTTTTAGAGCTAAAATTAGCATGTTTAAAGTGATTTTCATGCTTCCAGGGGCCCAAAACACAAGATTAATGGAATGGTTAAAAGTGCATGAAAATGGCCAATTTACTCACTCTGAGTTCTCAAAAAGGGTTTCTTCACCCCGGGAAGTGAAATAAATACCATTTGGAGGCATTTAATGTTCGAGCAAAAACGGCTGATTTTCGACAAAAGAGATAACACCCCCCCATTACGTCATGCTTCAGAAATGTGGAAAATGGTCCGTTTTCAAATGTTTTATTTTTGAACGTCAGTTCACATTTGTAGGTGGATCATCAGTGTCAGAGCTAAAATTAGCATGTTTAAAGTGATTTTCATGCTTCCAGGGGCTCGGGAAGTTAATTAAATACCATTTGGAGGCATTTAATGTTCGAGCAAAAACGGCTGATTTTCGACAAAAGAGATAACACCCCCCCATTACGTCATGCTTCAGAAATGTGGAAAATGGTCCGTTTTAAAATGTTTTATTTTTGAACGTCAGTTCACATTTGTAGGTGGATCATCAGTGTTAGAGCTAAAATTAGCATGTTTAAAGTGATTTTCATGCTTCCAGGGGCCCAAAACACAAGATTTATGGAATGGTTAAAAGTGCATGAAAATGGCCAATTTACTCACTCTGAGTTCTCAAAAAGGGTTTCTTCACCCCGGGAAGTTAATTAAATACCATTTGGAGGCATTTAATGTTCGAGCAAAAACGGCTGATTTTCGACAAAAGAGATAACACCCCCCCCATTACGCCATGCTTCAGAAATGTGGAAAATGGTCCGTTTTCAAATGTTTTATTTTTGAACGTCAGTTCACATTTGTAGGTGGATCATCAGTGTTAGAGCTAAAATTAGCATGTTTAAAGTGATTTTCATGCTTCCAGGGGCTCGGGAAGTTAATTAAATACCATTTGGAGGCATTTAATGTTCGAGCAAAAACGGCTGATTTTCGACAAAAGAGATAACACCCCCCCATTACGTCATGCTTCAGAAATGTGGAAAATGGTCCGTTTTCAAATGTTTTATTTTTGAACGTCAGTTCACATTTGTAGGTGGATCATCAGTGTTAGAGCTAAAATTAGCATGTTTAAAGTGATTTTCATGCTTCCAGGGGCTCGGGAAGTTAATTAAATACCATTTGGAGGCATTTAATGTTCGAGCAAAAACGGCTGATTTTCAACAAAAGAGATAACACCCCCCCATTACGTCATGCTTCAGAAATGTGGAAAATGGTCCGTTTTCAAATGTTTTATTTTTGAACGTCAGTTCACATTTGTAGGTGGATCATCAGTGTTAGAGCTAAAATTAGCATGTTTAAAGTGATTTTCATGCTTCCAGGGGCCCAAAACACAAGATTTATGGAATGGTTAAAAGTGCATGAAAATGGCCAATTTACTCACTCTGAGTTCTCAAAAAGGGTTTCTTCACCCCGGGAAGTTAATTAATACCATTTGGAGGCATTTAATGTTCGAGCAAAAACGGCTGATTTTCGACAAAAGAGCTAACACCCCCCCATTACGTCATGCTTCAGAAATGTGGAAAATGGTCCGTTTTCAAATGTTTTATTTTTGAACGTCAGTTCACATTTGTAGGTGGATCATCAGTGTTAGAGCTAAAATTAGCATGTTTAAAGTGATTTTCATGCTTCCAGGGGCTCGGGAAGTGAAATAAATACCATTTGGAGGCATTTAATGTTCGAGCAAAAACGGCTGATTTTCGACAAAAGAGATAACACCCCCCCATTACGTCATGCTTCAGAAATGTGGAAAATGGTCCGTTTTCAAATGTTTTATTTTTGAACGTCAGTTCACATTTGTAGGTGGATCATCAGTGTTAGAGCTAAAATTAGCATGTTTAAAGTGATTTTCATGCTTCCAGGGGCCCAAAACACAAGATTTATGGAATGGTTAAAAGTGCATGAAAATGGCCAATTTACTCACTCTGAGTTCTCAAAAAGGGTTTCTTCACCCCGGGAAGTTAATTAATACCATTTGGAGGCATTTAATGTTCGAGCAAAAACGGCTGATTTTCGACAAAAGAGATAACACCCCCCCATTACGTCATGCTTCAGAAATGTGGAAAATGGTCCGTTTTCAAATGTTTTATTTTTGAACGTCAGTTCACATTTGTAGGTGGATCATCAGTGTTAGAGCTAAAATTAGCATGTTTAAAGTGATTTTCATGCTTCCAGGGGCTCGGGAAGTTAATTAAATACCATTTGGAGGCATTTAATGTTCGAGCAAAAACGGCTGATTTTCGACAAAAGAGATAACACCCCCCCATTACGTCATGCTTCAGAAATGTGGAAAATGGTCCGTTTTCAAATGTTTTATTTTTGAACGTCAGTTCACATTTGTAGGTGGATCATCAGTGTTAGAGCTAAAATTAGCATGTTTAAAGTGATTTTCATGCTTCCAGGGGCCCAAAACACAAGATTTATGGAATGGTTAAAAGTGCATGAAAATGGCCAATTTACTCACTCTGAGTTCTCAAAAAGGGTTTCTTCACCCCGGGAAGTTAATTAAATACCATTTGGAGGCATTTAATGTTCGAGCAAAAACGGCTGATTTTCGACAAAAGAGATAACACCCCCCCATTACGTCATGCTTCAGAAATGTGGAAAATGGTCCGTTTTCAAATGTTTTATTTTTGAACGTCAGTTCACATTTGTAGGTGGATCATCAGTGTTAGAGCTAAAATTAGCATGTTTAAAGTGATTTTCATGCTTCCAGGGGCTCGGGAAGTTAATTAAATACCATTTGGAGGCATTTAATGTTCGAGCAAAAACGGCTGATTTTCGACAAAAGAGATAACACCCCCCATTACGTCATGCTTCAGAAATGTGGAAAATGGTCCGTTTTCAAATGTTTTATTTTTGAACGTCAGTTCACATTTGTAGGTGGATCATCAGTGTTAGAGCTAAAATTAGCATGTTTAAAGTGATTTCATGCTTCCAGGGGCCCAAAACACAAGATTTATGGAATGGTTAAAAGTGCATGAAAATGGCCAATTTACTCACTCTGAGTTCTCAAAAAGGGTTTCTTCACCCCGGGAAGTTAATTAAATACCATTTGGAGGCATTTAATGTTCGAGCAAAAACGGCTGATTTTCGACAAAAGAGATAACACCCCCCCATTACGTCATGCTTCAGAAATGTGGAAAATGGTCCGTTTTCAAATGTTTTATTTTTGAACGTCAGTTCACATTTGTAGGTGGATCATCAGTGTTAGAGCTAAAATTAGCATGTTTAAAGTGATTTTCATGCTTCCAGGGGCTTGGGAAGTTAATTAAATACCATTTGGAGGCATTTAATGTTCGAGCAAAAACGGCTGATTTTCGACAAAAGAGATAACACCCCCCCATTACGTCATGCTTCAGAAATGTGGAAAATGGTCCGTTTTCAAATGTTTTATTTTTGAACGTCAGTTCACATTTGTAGGTGGATCATCAGTGTTAGAGCTAAAATTAGCATGTTTAAAGTGATTTTCATGCTTCCAGGGGCCCAAAACACAAGATTTATGGAATGGTTAAAAGTGCATGAAAATGGCCAATTTACTCACTCTGAGTTCTCAAAAAGGGTTTCTTCACCCCGGGAAGTTAATTAAATACCATTTGGAGGCATTTAATGTTCGAGCAAAAACGGCTGATTTTCGACAAAAGAGATAACACCCCCCCATTACGTCATGCTTCAGAAATGTGGAAAATGGTCCGTTTTCAAATGTTTTATTTTTGAACGTCAGTTCACATTTGTAGGTGGATCATCAGTGTTAGAGCTAAAATTAGCATTTTTAAAGTGATTTTCATGCTTCCAGGGGCTCGGGAAGTTAATTAAATACCATTTGGAGGCATTTAATGTTCGAGCAAAAACGGCTGATTTTCGACAAAAGAGATAACACCCCCCCATTACGTCATGCTTCAGAAATGTGGAAAATGGTCCGTTTTCAAATGTTTTATTTTTGAACGTCAGTTCACATTTGTAGGTGGATCATCAGTGTTAGAGCTAAAATTAGCATGTTTAAAGTGATTTTCATGCTTCCAGGGGCTCGGGAAGTTAATTAAATACCATTTGGAGGCATTTAATGTTCGAGCAAAAACGGCTGATTTTCGACAAAAGAGATAACACCCCCCCATTACGTCATGCTTCAGAAATGTGGAAAATGGTCCGTTTTCAAATGTTTTATTTTTGAACGTCAGTTCACATTTGTAGGTGGATCATCAGTGTTAGAGCTAAAATTAGCATGTTTAAAGTGATTTTCATGCTTCCAGGGGCCCAAAACACAAGATTTATGGAATGGTTAAAAGTGCATGAAAATGGCCAATTTACTCACTCTGAGTTCTCAAAAAGGGTTTCTTCACCCCGGGAAGTTAATTAAATACCATTTGGAGGCATTTAATGTTCGAGCAAAAACGGCTGATTTTCGACAAAAGAGATAACACCCCCCCATTACGTCATGCTTCAGAAATGTGGAAAATGGTCCGTTTTCAAATGTTTTATTTTTGAACGTCAGTTCACATTTGTAGGTGGATCATCAGTGTTAGAGCTAAAATTAGCATGTTTAAAGTGATTTTCATGCTTCCAGGGGCCCAAAACACAAGATTTATGGAATGGTTAAAAGTGCATAAAAAATGGCCAATTTACTCACTCTGAGTTCTCAAAAAGGGTTTCTTCACCCCGGGAAGTTAATTAAATACCATTTGGAGGCATTTAATGTTCGAGCAAAAACGGCTGATTTTCGACAAAAGAGATAACACCCCCCCATTACGTCATGCTTCAGAAATGTGGAAAATGGTCCGTTTTCAAATGTTTTATTTTTGAACGTCAGTTCACATTTGTAGGTGGATCATCAGTGTTAGAGCTAAAATTAGTATTTTTAAAGTGATTTTCATGCTTCCAGGGGCTCGGGAAGTTAATTAGATACCATTTGGAGGCATTTAATGTTCGAGCAAAAACGGCTGATTTTCGACAAAAGAGATAACACCCCCCCATTACGTCATGCTTCAGAAATGTGGAAAATGGTCCGTTTTCAAATGTTTTATTTTTGAACGTCAGTTCACATTTGTAGGTGGATCATCAGTGTTAGAGCTAAAATTAGCATGTTTAAAGTGATTTTCATACTTCCAGGGGCTCGGGAAGTTAATTAAATACCATTTGGAGGCATTTAATGTTCGAGCAAAAACGGCTGATTTTCGACAAAAGAGATAACACCCCCCCATTACGTCATGCTTCAGAAATGTGGAAAATGGTCCGTTTTAAAATGTTTTATTTTTGAACGTCAGTTCACATTTGTAGGTGGATCATCAGTGTTAGAGCTAAAATTAGCATGTTTAAAGTGATTTTCATGCTTCCAGGGGCCCAAAACACAAGATTTATGGAATGGTTAAAAGTGCATGAAAATGGCCAATTTACTCACTCTGAGTTCTCAAAAAGGGTTTCTTCACCCCGGGAAGTTAATTAAATACCATTTGGAGGCATTTAATGTTCGAGCAAAAACGGCTGATTTTCGACAAAAGAGATAACACCCCCCCCATTACGCCATGCTTCAGAAATGTGGAAAATGGTCCGTTTTCAAATGTTTTATTTTTGAACGTCAGTTCACATTTGTAGGTGGATCATCAGTGTTAGAGCTAAAATTAGCATGTTTAAAGTGATTTTCATGCTTCCAGGGGCTCGGGAAGTTAATTAAATACCATTTGGAGGCATTTAATGTTCGAGCAAAAACGGCTGATTTTCGACAAAAGAGATAACACCCCCCCATTACGTCATGCTTCAGAAATGTGGAAAATGGTCCGTTTTCAAATGTTTTATTTTTGAACGTCAGTTCACATTTGTAGGTGGATCATCAGTGTTAGAGCTAAAATTAGCATGTTTAAAGTGATTTTCATGCTTCCAGGGGCTCGGGAAGTTAATTAAATACCATTTGGAGGCATTTAATGTTCGAGCAAAAACGGCTGATTTTCAACAAAAGAGATAACACCCCCCCATTACGTCATGCTTCAGAAATGTGGAAAATGGTCCGTTTTCAAATGTTTTATTTTTGAACGTCAGTTCACATTTGTAGGTGGATCATCAGTGTTAGAGCTAAAATTAGCATGTTTAAAGTGATTTTCATGCTTCCAGGGGCCCAAAACACAAGATTTATGGAATGGTTAAAAGTGCATGAAAATGGCCAATTTACTCACTCTGAGTTCTCAAAAAGGGTTTCTTCACCCCGGGAAGTTAATTAATACCATTTGGAGGCATTTAATGTTCGAGCAAAAACGGCTGATTTTCGACAAAAGAGATAACACCCCCCCATTACGTCATGCTTCAGAAATGTGGAAAATGGTCCGTTTTCAAATGTTTTATTTTTGAACGTCAGTTCACATTTGTAGGTGGATCATCAGTGTTAGAGCTAAAATTAGCATGTTTAAAGTGATTTTCATGCTTCCAGGGGCTCGGGAAGTGAAATAAATACCATTTGGAGGCATTTAATGTTCGAGCAAAAACGGCTGATTTTCGACAAAAGAGATAACACCCCCCCATTACGTCATGCTTCAGAAATGTGGAAAATGGTCCGTTTTCAAATGTTTTATTTTTGAACGTCAGTTCACATTTGTAGGTGGATCATCAGTGTTAGAGCTAAAATTAGCATGTTTAAAGTGATTTTCATGCTTCCAGGGGCCCAAAACACAAGATTTATGGAATGGTTAAAAGTGCATGAAAATGGCCAATTTACTCACTCTGAGTTCTCAAAAAGGGTTTCTTCACCCCGGGAAGTTAATTAATACCATTTGGAGGCATTTAATGTTCGAGCAAAAACGGCTGATTTTCGACAAAAGAGATAACACCCCCCCATTACGTCATGCTTCAGAAATGTGGAAAATGGTCCGTTTTCAAATGTTTTATTTTTGAACGTCAGTTCACATTTGTAGGTGGATCATCAGTGTTAGAGCTAAAATTAGCATGTTTAAAGTGATTTTCATGCTTCCAGGGGCTCGGGAAGTTAATTAAATACCATTTGGAGGCATTTAATGTTCGAGCAAAAACGGCTGATTTTCGACAAAAGAGATAACACCCCCCCATTACGTCATGCTTCAGAAATGTGGAAAATGGTCCGTTTTCAAATGTTTTATTTTTGAACGTCAGTTCACATTTGTAGGTGGATCATCAGTGTTAGAGCTAAAATTAGCATGTTTAAAGTGATTTTCATGCTTCCAGGGGCCCAAAACACAAGATTTATGGAATGGTTAAAAGTGCATGAAAATGGCCAATTTACTCACTCTGAGTTCTCAAAAAGGGTTTCTTCACCCCGGGAAGTTAATTAAATACCATTTGGAGGCATTTAATGTTCGAGCAAAAACGGCTGATTTTCGACAAAAGAGATAACACCCCCCCATTACGTCATGCTTCAGAAATGTGGAAAATGGTCCGTTTTCAAATGTTTTATTTTTGAACGTCAGTTCACATTTGTAGGTGGATCATCAGTGTTAGAGCTAAAATTAGCATGTTTAAAGTGATTTTCATGCTTCCAGGGGCTCGGGAAGTTAATTAAATACCATTTGGAGGCATTTAATGTTCGAGCAAAAACGGCTGATTTTCGACAAAAGAGATAACACCCCCCCAATACGTCATGCTTCAGAAATGTGGAAAATGGTCCGTTTTCAAATGTTTTATTTTTGAACGTCAGTTCACATTTGTAGGTGGATCATCAGTGTTAGAGCTAAAATTAGCATGTTTAAAGTGATTTTCATGCTTCCAGGGGCTCGGGAAGTTAATTAAATACCATTTGGAGGCATTTAATGTTCGAGCAAAAACGGCTGATTTTCGACAAAAGAGATAACACCCCCCCATTACGTCATGCTTCAGAAATGTGGAAAATGGTCCGTTTTCAAATGTTTTATTTTTGAACGTCAGTTCACATTTGTAGGTGGATCATCAGTGTTAGAGCTAAAATTAGCATGTTTAAAGTGATTTTCATGCTTCCAGGGGCCCAAAACACAAGATTAATGGAATGGTTAAAAGTGCATGAAAATGGCCAATTTACTCACTCTGAGTTCTCAAAAAGGGTTTCTTCACCCCGGGAAGTGAAATAAATACCATTTGGAGGCATTTAATGTTCGAGCAAAAACGGCTGATTTTCGACAAAAGAGATAACACCCCCCCATTACGTCATGCTTCAGAAATGTGGAAAATGGTCCGTTTTCAAATGTTTTATTTTTGAACGTCAGTTCACATTTGTAGGTGGATCATCAGTGTTAGAGCTAAAATTAGCATGTTTAAAGTGATTTTCATGCTTCCAGGGGCTCGGGAAGTTAATTAAATACCATTTGGAGGCATTTAATGTTCGAGCAAAAACGGCTGATTTTCGACAAAAGAGATAACACCCCCCCATTACGTCATGCTTCAGAAATGTGGAAAATGGTCCGTTTTCAAATGTTTTATTTTTGAACGTCAGTTCACATTTGTAGGTGGATCATCAGTGTTAGAGCTAAAATTAGCATGTTTAAAGTGATTTTCATGCTTCCAGGGGCCCAAAACACAAGATTTATGGAATGGTTAAAAGTGCATGAAAATGGCCAATTTACTCACTCTGAGTTCTCAAAAAGGGTTTCTTCACCCCGGGAAGTTAATTAAATACCATTTGGAGGCATTTAATGTTCGAGCAAAAACGGCTGATTTTCGACAAAAGAGATAACACCCCCCCATTACGTCATGCTTCAGAAATGTGGAAAATGGTCCGTTTTCAAATGTTTTATTTTTGAACATCAGTTCACATTTGTAGGTGGATCATCAGTGTTAGAGCTAAAATTAGCATGTTTAAAGTGATTTTCATGCTTCCAGGGGCTCGGGAAGTTAATTAAATACCATTTGGAGGCATTTAATGTTCGAGCAAAAACGGCTGATTTTCGACAAAAGAGATAACACCCCCCCATTACGTCATGCTTCAGAAATGTGGAAAATGGTCCGTTTTCAAATGTTTTATTTTTGAACGTCAGTTCACATTTGTAGGTGGATCATCAGTGTTAGAGCTAAAATTAGCATGTTTAAAGTGATTTTCATGCTTCCAGGGGCTCGGGAAGTTAATTAAATACCATTTGGAGGCATTTAATGTTCGAGCAAAAACGGCTGATTTTCGACAAAAGAGATAACACCCCCCCATTACGTCATGCTTCAGAAATGTGGAAAATGGTCCGTTTTCAAATGTTTTATTTTTGAACGTCAGTTCACATTTGTAGGTGGATCATCAGTGTTAGAGCTAAAATTAGCATGTTTAAAGTGATTTTCATGCTTCCAGGGGCCCAAAACACAAGATTAATGGAATGGTTAAAAGTGCATGAAAATGGCCAATTTACTCACTCTGAGTTCTCAAAAAGGGTTTCTTCACCCCGGGAAGTGAAATAAATACCATTTGGAGGCATTTAATGTTCGAGCAAAAACGGCTGATATGGCTGAGATACCCGCCACCCCCTCTCAACACAATCCCCAAGGATGGGAAACCGGAAACAGTTCTGAAGTCTTTGGAAGACGGGAGGGAGTAACCCCCCCGGCCGTATTTATTAAAATATGAAACAAAATTAAAACATTAAATAAACAGTTTCATATTATGTACAATTTCATTACCACATTGCGATGTTTGGCTAACCTTAACAGATTCTCTAATACAAAGGTTCTCCTAGCCGAACTAACATCCTGCAAAACATTTACTTGCAATTTTGAAATTGTACATCCTAACGTTTAAGGGCCAACGGCAAGGTCGTAACCGGTGTCAAGATCCCTAACCCAGAAATATCGCCCTCACTTGTGAGGGGCGGCCCAGAGGCGTACCTCAAGTGCAATTACCAATTTCCCTTGACTTGACGGGGGCCCCAATAAAACTCGACGCCACTTAGAGGTCGTACGAGGACTCGTGTGAGGTATCTAGAAGGTAGCGTAGACCCCCCCCAAACCCCACACAACTTACCATATCTGCCGTCGCAGACGTCCTGGCCCCGGGAAATTCCCCAGGAGGGGGCTGTAACCCCTCCTACCCAGGAAGGGGCCTTGACCGCCTTTCCTCTTCTTTCGGCGACCCATCCTTAGAAGGGACCGCCTCCCCGTTGAGGGGCCAATGGCGACCTCCCCCGAGCGCTCCCATCCGTGCTGGGTGACGCCCACTCATAGGGATCTTCCAATTAGTGCTCACCGATCATGACCTTACCGCCCGACCAAAATAAATACGACAATGCTATCTAAATGACTAAACTAAAAATACAGTAGCAACTATACTTTTATTAAAAGCATGCTTACCAATGAACACTAAAGCAGAGTTTCTTTATTTGCCAAACGTAACACAAATCGACATTCTTTATTACATACTCAAAATCATCACGATAATACCACAACCTGTAAACGAAAATCGGAGTTATCCATCAACTTTATTCACAACCACTTGCTGTCATCAGGGGCTGGTGGGTGGGTCAAAATTGGCTCTTCGTTCCGTCTCGAGCTCACGTGCAGCGAGGAGGTGCAGCTTCAGAGCACAGGAACAAGAGGATGCCTTCGGATCTTGCTTCTCCTTTTATCCGTCTTCAGGGCGGGCGTAAACCCGCCCCTGCCTGCCCCTAGGGCGTGGCCAGCCGCGTCAGTGTCTAGGCCAACCCACTCTAGGGCGGGAAAAGGCACGCCCCGGCTACGCCGCTTCGGGCATACCAGCCGAGACTCGCCTCCCGCCCAAGATGGCTTCCCGGGGGGATCGTGGTACTCTGCCATACGTTCGGGGGGACCGAGTGGTCGCCCCTTTCCATATGGCTGAGATACCCGCCACCCCCTCTCAACACAATCCCCAAGGATGGGAAACCGGAAACAGTTCTGAAGTCTTTGGAAGACGGGAGGGAGTAACCCCCCCGGCCGTATTTATTAAAATATGAAACAAAATTAAAACATTAAATAAACAGTTTCATATTATGTACAATTTCATTACCACATTGCGATGTTTGGCTAACCTTAACAGATTCTCTAATACAAAGGTTTTCTTAGCCGAACTAACATCCTGCAAAACATTTACTTGCAATTTTGAAATTGTACATCCTAACGTTTAAGGGCCAACGGCAAGGTCATAACCGGTGTCAAGATCCCTAACCCAGAAATATCGCCCTCACTTGTGAGGGGCGGCCCAGAGGCGTACCTCAAGTGCAATTACCAATTTCCCTTGACTTGACAGGGGCCCCAATAAAACTCGACGCCACTTAGAGGTCGTACGAAGACTCGTGTGAGGTATCTAGAAGGTAGCGTAGACCCCCCCCCAAACCCCACACAACTTACCATATCTGCCGTCGCAGACGTCCTGGCCCCGGGAAATTCCCCAGGAGGGGGCTGTAACCCCTCCTACCCAGGAAGGGGCCTTGACCGCCTTTCCTCTTCTTTCGGCGACCCATCCTTAGAAGGGACCGCCTCCCCGTTGAGGGGCCAATGGCCACCTCCCCCGAGCGCTCCCATCCGTGCTGGGTGACGCCCACTCATAGGGATCTTCCAATTAGTGCTCACCGATCATGACCTTACCGCCACAGGCCGGATAGTTGACCGGCTATCCGGACCCCCCACAACACTCCTACCTAAAGGTCATGGTGTAACGTTTTTAGCCATGCTAAGAAGTCTCCTATGAGTAACTCATTCCCCACCTTAGACAAATGCACTCCATCCTCCAAATACATACTGTCATCATTAATACACCCATGTGAAATAGCATGCAGTGTCTTGGAACGGAACAACCTACTCACTTTGTTATTAAGCTTCCTAACAGAATGATTTAAAGCAGGAACCGAAATAGCCCCCCGCCACACTTTTCGTGGGATCATATGGGACCACGCAATTGTGCACCCTGGAACTCTCCTCGCTAACCAACTTACAGTGGAAAGCATCGCCTCAAGAAGAAGTCGTCTACCAGTGGTGACCAAATCATTACCCCCAAGATGTACTATCACTACAGACGGCGGTGACCTCGTCCGCCCTAGCAAACCCTCAAAAAATGATTGAAACTGGTCAATACAGAGACCGCCTCTTCCGTAGAAGGACACACTGTACCCGTATTCCCCAGCTACGTGAATCATATCACCTGCCTTGAATACGTCTGCGGCACGTCTCACGTATGAGTGGCCCACAACCCACACCTCCTTTGTCACAGCCGGTGATGTCTGACCGCTGGCCCGGTGTAGGGTCGACTGCAAAGTCCGCCCCGCCTCGTAGGCTTGCGCAACTGAAAACCAAACAAAAACAAGAAGCGTGAGTACATTGCTACAGCTTCACAACATGTGCAACCGCACATACCTTTTATAACAATTGGAGGACCAACGCCCCACCCGTTTAACTTGTTCAACATCCAGACCCCTGGCTGTAGCTTCTGTAGCAGCCCCTATCCGAAAGGAATGGGTCCCAAACTCGCCCGGGTTCAAGCCCGCAGCGGCAATCGACATCGCAAGCACCCGCTGAAACTGAAACTTTGTCAGTGGGGTGGCGTCAGCGTGTCTCAACAAGGTCCCCCCTCATGATGCCACCCTTCGTGCTAAATAATCTTCTAGACACCTTACCGGGCACATGGAGGACCCGGGAATCCTGCGTATGATTACGCAGTCACCCATCCCACTTTGATCGGTCTTGGACCTGACAAATGAGACCGTCATCGTCTCCCCTCTGATCTGGACGTGCTCCTGGCACAATCCTCCTGTCACATCCTGCTTGTTCCTCGCCACTAATTCGCTTACCCGCATAGCCCCATGGAATGCCAGCGTAAAAGCGGCTCGGAATAACACTGTCTCAAACTGAGATGAACACGTAGCAGGGAGTCTGTATAATAACTGGGCCAGCCTATCCAAACCTATCGGGCGCCTCTCATCTACTCTGCGACCCTCAAGGCGTTGCCACCCCCGTAGCGCTTTCTGTACAACGAAAGACGCTGTCGGGTCATGGATCCCGTGAGCCCTAGCAACAAAGGAAATGGCAGCCCGATGCCTCTGAGCCGTGGCCACCGATTTCCCGACCCGATGTAAGGACATCAGAAAATCCACCACCCACTCTTCCTGGCCCCAAAGCTCCTCCCTATCAGTCCCCAAAAAGGCCAAATAGGACCGGAACGCCCCTTCATATGCCTTCCTCGTCCTGGGTGCTAAACTCTCTCCCACGAGGTTACGAAGTTCGGGGCACCGAGAGACCAGAGAGCTTCGGGAAAGGGTGCCGGCTCCGGGTCCGCTGTGGGAAGGAAACCCCAGAAAGCCTGCATACGAAAACGAGACAGTGCATCAGCCGCCTGGTTCATTACCCCTGGGACATGTCTTGCTCTGAATAGCACATTCAATTGCATACAAAGTAAAACAATTTCCTTGAGCAGTCTCAAAATCCATTTGCATCGTGCTGCCTGACTATTGATACACTCGACCACGGTCATATTGTCAGACCAAAATACCACAGAGTGATCTTTGAACCCTTCGGGCCAAGTTCTCAGGGCCACTAAAATGGGGAAAAGTTCCAGGAAAGCAATGTTACTTGTCAGTCCACTGTCATGCCACCATGTCGGCCACGTTTGTGCAGACCATCTTGTGCCGAATATGGCACCGAAACCTATGCTCCCTGCCGAATCTGTCCACAGCCCCAGCTCCTCAGAGGACACGGCTGGTTTCTTCCAGACGACTCGACCATTGAAATCCGCCAGGAATGCCAACCAAATGCGCATGTCCTGGCGGACCTCTGCCGAGAGCCTTGTGCGATGATGGCACTCCTTCAGGCCGACCATGGCTTGAGCGATCGAACGGGAAAAGGGGCGGGCCATTGGTATAACCCTCAGGCCAAAATTCAACTGGCCAACTAACTGCTGTAATTGATGCAGCTTAACCTTAGGTCCCCTTATACACATCTGCAGGGATGTCCTGAACTTTGACACTTTGTCAGCTGGTAAACGAAAACAACCTTCTGCGGAGTCTAACTCGATCCCCAGAAACTCGAGGCAAGTGGAAGGCCCCATAGTCTTACCTGGTGCCAATGGCACGCCAAACTGATTCATCAAGACACAAAACTGTGCCAAAGCCTGCCCACATTCCGGGTCCCCGGCTGCCCCCAGGAACAAAAAATCATCAAGGTAATGCATCACATTTTGGAAACCCGTCTTCCTTGTGAAGACCCATTGTAGAAAACTACTGAATTTTTCGAAATAGGCACAAGATATGGAGCACCCCATCGGCATACACTTATCCATGTAATAATGACCCTGAAACATGAAACCTAAGAGACGCTGATCGTCTGGATGTACCGGGAGCAACCGGAACGCTGACTCGATATCAGATTTTGCCATCAGCGCCCCGGGCCCCAGGCGATTCAAAATGGCTACGGCCTCATCGAAGGATGCGTACCGCACCGAACACACTTCCGGGTCTATCGCTTCGTTTACGGAAAGACCACGTGGGGCTGATAAATTATGTATCAGCCGAAACTCACCCGGGTCCTTCTTTGGGACCACACCTAAAGGGGAACAAACAAAATTAGGAACCGGTGGTACACTAAACGGACCGGCGACTCGACCTCGAGTAACCTCCTTCCTGATCTTATCCTGTACCACAGTCGTATGCTGAAAGACCGATAACTGATTTTTACATTTCGTTGCACCTTGAAAGTCCCCCACTGGGATGCGGAAACCATAAGAAAACCCGTTCCGCAACACCCCAGCAGAAGTACGATCCGGGTATTCACTGAGCCAAGGAATCATTGCCAAGGTATCAATCGGGGTAGGTAAAGGCGCCCCTCGGACTATGTTAGACCTGTTTGGCGCCTCCTCTACCCCCGTTATCACCCGTTTTGGCTCTGCACGTGGACTCAGGATGGGATGATTGCCCACACCCACTACATTCGTGTCTAAATTTGCACGATCCCTGGGGCCTAGTACATTTACCCCTGTTGAAGTTCCAACAAACCCCCCTTTTTCCTGTGTTACCGGCAGGCTTCGAGTAATTGTCTGTACCCGCACCTGACCGAAAGGGCGTCCCCGCATACTGGCGGGAAGATTCGCCAACGATACTCCCCACTAATGGCAATTTTAACATACCAGTCTCCTTCATTTTGGACCATGACACAGAATCATAACAATCCCATGTTAAGTTTTTATCATGTTCTTTAGCTTTTCTAAACAGGTTATCATAGCAGAACCAATGATTACCCTCGTGTGATACCGAGTACCCCATGATTCGTGACTGATAAATCGGCAATTCGGGTAACAGATCGGGCCTTCGCTCCCCCAAGATCGATGTAAAAACGCCCCACGCTTGGCCCCAATTGCCAATGTTTTCATTTACCTTAAAGGCGGCCATTTTTGCGCGCCAAACACTCGGATACATGAGCTCCTTCTGGCCCTTGACATGCTCCATCTCATAGTGATCAGTAAGCAACGAGAATATGTTTACGTACTCCCCTGCCCATATCTTTTCCTTAATAGCCAAAGGAACATGCTGACCCAATTTTTCCCTACGAGAGGGTGCCGACTCATCCCTCGCAATCGGCAATGGCCGCTTACCTGCACCGGACGTTGTCTCTGCTACTGAACCCGTCCCCTGTGGCTTCTCTACTGCTGCAGCCGGCGTGGACACCTTCGCTGCTTCCCGTGACTCACGCAGTTGCTTCATTAGCTCCTGCGCGTCGACAGCCGTGGCGCCCTCACTACCTTTTCCCAACCACGCTGCCAATTGTGCTGCCAGCTCGGGCGGCATATCTTCCTCGGACACGGGGGTGACCACAACGGGAATCGGATTCCCTTCCTTCGGCACGGGAGTTGGTGCCTCGAGCGGGGCACTGGGACCCGGGATGTCCTCTCCCGCTGCTCCCCTCCTGGGCCTCTTGTTTTTCCCTCCCGGGGCTGCTCCCGCCAAAGGACGTTTCGGTCCCCCTTCCTCGTTCTTATCCATTCGCCTCTTTAGTTCGGTCATCTCCTTCATGAGAACGCGCAGCATCTGTTCAGTAGTCATGCGCTTTCCAGCCTTCTTCGGCATTCTCCAACAGAGTATCTGCAAAACAAACAAGAACGATTACAACGCTCAAAATTGGCTCTTCGTTCCGTCTCGAGCTCACGTGCAGCGAGGAGGTGCAGCTTCAGAGCACAGGAACAAGAGGATGCCTTCGGATCTTGCTTCTCCTTTTATCCGTCTTCAGGGCGGGCGTAAACCCGCCCCTGCCTGCCCCTAGGGCGTGGCCAGCCGCGTCAGTGTCTAGGCCAACCCACTCTAGGGCGGGAAAAGGCGCGCCCCGGCTACGCCGCTTCGGGCATACCAGCCGAGACTCGCCTCCCGCCCAAGATGGCTTCCCGGGGGGATCGTGGTACTCTGCCATACGTTCGGGGGGACCTAGTGGTCGCCCCTTTCCATTTTCGACAAAAGAGATAACACCCCCCCATTACGTCATGCTTCAGAAATGTGGAAAATGGTCCGTTTTCAAATGTTTTATTTTTGAACGTCAGTTCACATTTGTAGGTGGATCATCAGTGTTAGAGCTAAAATTAGCATGTTTAAAGTGATTTTCATGCTTCCAGGGGCTCGGGAAGTTAATTAAATACCATTTGGAGGCATTTAATGTTCGAGCAAAAACGGCTGATTTTCGACAAAAGAGATAACACCCCCCCATTACGTCATGCTTCAGAAATGTGGAAAATGGTCCGTTTTCAAATGTTTTATTTTTGAACGTCAGTTCACATTTGTAGGTGGATCATCAGTGTTAGAGCTAAAATTAGCATGTTTAAAGTGATTTTCATGCTTCCAGGGGCCCAAAACACAAGATTTATGGAATGGTTAAAAGTGCATGAAAATGGCCAATTTACTCACTCTGAGTTCTCAAAAAGGGTTTCTTCACCCCGGGAAGTTAATTAAATACCATTTGGAGGCATTTAATGTTCGAGCAAAAACGGCTGATTTTCGACAAAAGAGATAACACCCCCCCATTACGTCATGCTTCAGAAATGTGGAAAATGGTCCGTTTTCAAATGTTTTATTTTTGAACGTCAGTTCACATTTGTAGGTGGATCATCAGTGTTAGAGCTAAAATTAGCATGTTTAAAGTGATTTTCATGCTTCCAGGGGCCCAAAACACAAGATTTATGGAATGGTTAAAAGTGCATGAAAATGGCCAATTTACTCACTCTGAGTTCTCAAAAAGGGTTTCTTCACCCCGGGAAGTTAATTAAATACCATTTGGAGGCATTTAATGTTCGAGCAAAAACGGCTGATTTTCGACAAAAGAGATAACACCCCCCCATTACGTCATGCTTCAGAAATGTGGAAAATGGTCCGTTTTCAAATGTTTTATTTTTGAACGTCAGTTCACATTTGTAGGTGGATCATCAGTGTTAGAGCTAAAATTAGCATGTTTAAAGTGATTTTCATGCTTCCAGGGGCTCGGGAAGTTAATTAAATACCATTTGGAGGCATTTAATGTTCGAGCAAAAACGGCTGATTTTCGACAAAAGAGATAACACCCCCCCATTACGTCATGCTTCAGAAATGTGGAAAATGGTCCGTTTTCAAATGTTTTATTTTTGAACGTCAGTTCACATTTGTAGGTGGATCATCAGTGTTAGAGCTAAAATTAGCATGTTTAAAGTGATTTTCATGCTTCCAGGGGCCCAAAACACAAGATTAATGGAATGGTTAAAAGTGCATGAAAATGGCCAATTTACTCACTCTGAGTTCTCAAAAAGGGTTTCTTCACCCCGGGAAGTGAAATAAATACCATTTGGAGGCATTTAATGTTCGAGCAAAAACGGCTGATTTTCGACAAAAGAGATAACACCCCCCCATTACGTCATGCTTCAGAAATGTGGAAAATGGTCCGTTTTCAAATGTTTTATTTTTGAACGTCAGTTCACATTTGTAGGTGGATCATCAGTGTTAGAGCTAAAATTAGCATGTTTAAAGTGATTTTCATGCTTCCAGGGGCTCGGGAAGTTAATTAAATACCATTTGGAGGCATTTAATGTTCGAGCAAAAACGGCTGATTTTCGACAAAAGAGATAACACCCCCCCATTACGTCATGCTTCAGAAATGTGGAAAATGGTCCGTTTTCAAATGTTTTATTTTTGAACGTCAGTTCACATTTGTAGGTGGATCATCAGTGTTAGAGCTAAAATTAGCATGTTTAAAGTGATTTTCATGCTTCCAGGGGCCCAAAACACAAGATTTATGGAATGGTTAAAAGTGCATGAAAATGGCCAATTTACTCACTCTGAGTTCTCAAAAAGGGTTTCTTCACCCCGGGAAGTTAATTAAATACCATTTGGAGGCATTTAATGTTCGAGCAAAAACGGCTGATTTTCGACAAAAGAGATAACACCCCCCCATTACGTCATGCTTCAGAAATGTGGAAAATGGTCCGTTTTCAAATGTTTTATTTTTGAACGTCAGTTCACATTTGTAGGTGGATCATCAGTGTTAGAGCTAAAATTAGCATGTTTAAAGTGATTTTCATGCTTCCAGGGGCTCGGGAAGTTAATTAAATACCATTTGGAGGCATTTAATGTTCGAGCAAAAACGGCTGATTTTCGACAAAAGAGATAACACCCCCCCATTACGTCATGCTTCAGAAATGTGGAAAATGGTCCGTTTTCAAATGTTTTATTTTTGAACGTCAGTTCACATTTGTAGGTGGATCATCAGTGTTAGAGCTAAAATTAGCATGTTTAAAGTGATTTTCATGCTTCCAGGGGCTCGGGAAGTTAATTAAATACCATTTGGAGGCATTTAATGTTCGAGCAAAAACGGCTGATTTTCGACAAAAGAGATAACACCCCCCCATTACGTCATGCTTCAGAAATGTGGAAAATGGTCCGTTTTCAAATGTTTTATTTTTGAACGTCAGTTCACATTTGTAGGTGGATCATCAGTGTTAGAGCTAAAATTAGCATGTTTAAAGTGATTTTCATGCTTCCAGGGGCTCGGGAAGTTAATTAAATACCATTTGGAGGCATTTAATGTTCGAGCAAAAACGGCTGATTTTCGACAAAAGAGATAACACCCCCCCATTACGTCATGCTTCAGAAATGTGGAAAATGGTCCGTTTTCAAATGTTTTATTTTTGAACGTCAGTTCACATTTGTAGGTGGATCATCAGTGTTAGAGCTAAAATTAGCATGTTTAAAGTGATTTTCATGCTTCCAGGGGCCCAAAACACAAGATTTATGGAATGGTTAAAAGTGCATGAAAATGGCCAATTTACTCACTCTGAGTTCTCAAAAAGGGTTTCTTCACCCCGGGAAGTTAATTAAATACCATTTGGAGGCATTTAATGTTCGAGCAAAAACGGCTGATTTTCGACAAAAGAGATAACACCCCCCCATTACGTCATGCTTCAGAAATGTGGAAAATGGTCCGTTTTCAAATGTTTTATTTTTGAACGTCAGTTCACATTTGTAGGTGGATCATCAGTGTTAGAGCTAAAATTAGCATGTTTAAAGTGATTTTCATGCTTCCAGGGGCTCGGGAAGTTAATTAAATACCATTTGGAGGCATTTAATGTTCGAGCAAAAACGGCTGATTTTCGACAAAAGAGATAACACCCCCCCATTACGTCATGCTTCAGAAATGTGGAAAATGGTCCGTTTTCAAATGTTTTATTTTTGAACGTCAGTTCACATTTGTAGGTGGATCATCAGTGTTAGAGCTAAAATTAGCATGTTTAAAGTGATTTTCATGCTTCCAGGGGCTCGGGAAGTTAATTAAATACCATTTGGAGGCATTTAATGTTCGAGCAAAAACGGCTGATTTTCGACAAAAGAGATAACACCCCCCCATTACGTCATGCTTCAGAAATGTGGAAAATGGTCCGTTTTCAAATGTTTTATTTTTGAACGTCAGTTCACATTTGTAGGTGGATCATCAGTGTTAGAGCTAAAATTAGCATGTTTAAAGTGATTTTCATGCTTCCAGGGGCCCAAAACACAAGATTAATGGAATGGTTAAAAGTGCATGAAAATGGCCAATTTACTCACTCTGAGTTCTCAAAAAGGGTTTCTTCACCCCGGGAAGTGAAATAAATACCATTTGGAGGCATTTAATGTTCGAGCAAAAACGGCTGATTTTCGACAAAAGAGATAACACCCCCCCATTACGTCATGCTTCAGAAATGTGGAAAATGGTCCGTTTTCAAATGTTTTATTTTTGAACGTCAGTTCACATTTGTAGGTGGATCATCAGTGTTAGAGCTAAAATTAGCATGTTTAAAGTGATTTTCATGCTTCCAGGGGCTCGGGAAGTTAATTAAATACCATTTGGAGGCATTTAATGTTCGAGCAAAAACGGCTGATTTTCGACAAAAGAGATAACACCCCCCCATTACGTCATGCTTCAGAAATGTGGAAAATGGTCCGTTTTCAAATGTTTTATTTTTGAACGTCAGTTCACATTTGTAGGTGGATCATCAGTGTTAGAGCTAAAATTAGCATGTTTAAAGTGATTTTCATGCTTCCAGGGGCCCAAAACACAAGATTTATGGAATGGTTAAAAGTGCATGAAAATGGCCAATTTACTCACTCTGAGTTCTCAAAAAGGGTTTCTTCACCCCGGGAAGTTAATTAAATACCATTTGGAGGCATTTAATGTTCGAGCAAAAACGGCTGATTTTCGACAAAAGAGATAACACCCCCCCCATTACGTCATGCTTCAGAAATGTGGAAAATGGTCCGTTTTCAAAGGTTTTATTTTTGAACGTCAGTTCACATTTGTAGGTGGATCATCAGTGTTAGAGCTAAAATTAGCATGTTTAAAGTGATTTTCATGCTTCCAGGGGCTCGGGAAGTTAATTAAATACCATTTGGAGGCATTTAATGTTCGAGCAAAAACGGCTGATTTTCGACAAAAGAGATAACACCCCCCCATTACGTCATGCTTCAGAAATGTGGAAAATGGTCCGTTTTCAAATGTTTTATTTTTGAACGTCAGTTCACATTTGTAGGTGGATCATCAGTGTTAGAGCTAAAATTAGCATGTTTAAAGTGATTTTCATGCTTCCAGGGGCCCAAAACACAAGATTAATGGAATGGTTAAAAGTGCATGAAAATGGCCAATTTACTCACTCTGAGTTCTCAAAAAGGGTTTCTTCACCCCGGGAAGTGAAATAAATACCATTTGGAGGCATTTAATGTTCGAGCAAAAACGGCTGATTTTCGACAAAAGACATAACACCCCCCCATTACGTCATGCTTCAGAAATGTGGAAAATGGTCCGTTTTCAAATGTTTTATTTTTGAACGTCAGTTCACATTTGTAGGTGGATCATCAGTGTTAGAGCTAAAATTAGCATGTTTAAAGTGATTTTCATGCTTCCAGGGGCTCGGGAAGTTAATTAAATACCATTTGGAGGCATTTAATGTTCGAGCAAAAACGGCTGATTTTCGACAAAAGAGATAACACCCCCCCATTACGTCATGCTTCAGAAATGTGGAAAATGGTCCGTTTTCAAATGTTTTATTTTTGAACCTCAGTTCACATTTGTAGGTGGATCATCAGTGTTAGAGCTAAAATTAGCATGTTTAAAGTGATTTTCATGCTTCCAGGGGCCCAAAACACAAGATTTATGGAATGGTTAAAAGTGCATGAAAATGGCCAATTTACTCACTCTGAGTTCTCAAAAAGGGTTTCTTCACCCCGGGAAGTTAATTAAATACCATTTGGAGGCATTTAATGTTCGAGCAAAAGCGGCTGATTTTCGACAAAAGAGATAACACCCCCCCATTACGTCATGCTTCAGAAATGTGGAAAATGGTCCGTTTTCAAATGTTTTATTTTTGAACGTCAGTTCACATTTGTAGGTGGATCATCAGTGTTAGAGCTAAAATTAGCATGTTTAAAGTGATTTTCATGCTTCCAGGGGCTCGGGAAGTTAATTAAATACCATTTGGAGGCCTTTAATGTTCGAGCAAAAACGGCTGATTTTCGACAAAAGAGATAACACCCCCCCATTACGTCATGCTTCAGAAATGTGGAAAATGGTCCGTTTTCAAATGTTTTATTTTTGAACGTCAGTTCACATTTCTAGGTGGATCATCAGTGTTAGAGCTAAAATTAGCATGTTTAAAGTGATTTTCATGCTTCCAGGGGCTCGGGAAGTTAATTAAATACCATTTGGAGGCATTTAATGTTCGAGCAAAAACGGCTGATTTTCGACAAAAGAGATAACACCCCCCCATTACGTCATGCTTCAGAAATGTGGAAAATGGTCCGTTTTCAAATGTTTTATTTTTGAACGTCAGTTCACATTTGTAGGTGGATCATCAGTGTTAGAGCTAAAATTAGCATGTTTAAAGTGATTTTCATGCTTCCAGGGGCCCAAAACACAAGATTAATGGAATGGTTAAAAGTGCATGAAAATGGCCAATTTACTCACTCTGAGTTCTCAAAAAGGGTTTCTTCACCCCGGGAAGTGAAATAAATACCATTTGGAGGCATTTAATGTTCGAGCAAAAACGGCTGATTTTCGACAAAAGAGATAACACCCCCCCATTACGTCATGCTTCAGAAATGTGGAAAATGGTCCGTTTTCAAATGTTTTATTTTTGAACGTCAGTTCACATTTGTAGGTGGATCATCAGTGTTAGAGCTAAAATTAGCATGTTTAAAGTGATTTTCATGCTTCCAGGGGCTCGGGAAGTTAATTAAATACCATTTGGAGGCATTTAATGTTCGAGCAAAAACGGCTGATTTTCGACAAAAGAGATAACACCCCCCCATTACGTCATGCTTCAGAAATGTGGAAAATGGTCCGTTTTCAAATGTTTTATTTTTGAACGTCAGTTCACATTTGTAGGTGGATCATCAGTGTTAGAGCTAAAATTAGCATGTTTAAAGTGATTTTCATGCTTCCAGGGGCCCAAAACACAAGATTTATGGAATGGTTAAAAGTGCATGAAAATGGCCAATTTACTCACTCTGAGTTCTCAAAAAGGGTTTCTTCACCCCGGGAAGTTAATTAAATACCATTTGGAGGCATTTAATGTTCGAGCAAAAACGGCTGATTTTCGACAAAAGAGATAACACCCCCCCATTACGTCATGCTTCAGAAATGTGGAAAATGGTCCGTTTTCAAATGTTTTATTTTTGAACGTCAGTTCACATTTGTAGGTGGATCATCAGTGTTAGAGCTAAAATTAGCATGTTTAAAGTGATTTTCATGCTTCCAGGGGCCCAAAACACAAGATTTATGGAATGGTTAAAAGTGCATGAAAATGGCCAATTTACTCACTCTGAGTTCTCAAAAAGGGTTTCTTCACCCCGGGAAGTTAATTAAATACCATTTGGAGGCATTTAATGTTCGAGCAAAAACGGCTGATTTTCGACAAAAGAGATAACACCCCCCCATTACGTCATGCTTCAGAAATGTGGAAAATGGTCCGTTTTCAAATGTTTTATTTTTGAACGTCAGTTCACATTTGTAGGTGGATCATCAGTGTTAGAGCTAAAATTAGCATGTTTAAAGTGATTTTCATGCTTCCAGGGGCTCGGGAAGTTAATTAAATACCATTTGGAGGCATTTAATGTTCGAGCAAAAACGGCTGATTTTCGACAAAAGAGATAACACCCCCCCATTACGTCATGCTTCAGAAATGTGGAAAATGGTCCGTTTTCAAATGTTTTATTTTTGAACGTCAGTTCACATTTGTAGGTGGATCATCAGTGTTAGAGCTAAAATTAGCATGTTTAAAGTGATTTTCATGCTTCCAGGGGCCCAAAACACAAGATTTATGGAATGGTTAAAAGTGCATGAAAATGGCCAATTTACTCACTCTGAGTTCTCAAAAAGGGTTTCTTCACCCCGGGAAGTTAATTAAATACCATTTGGAGGCATTTAATGTTCGAGCAAAAACGGCTGATTTTCGACAAAAGAGATAACACCCCCCCATTACGTCATGCTTCAGAAATGTGGAAAATGGTCCGTTTTCAAATGTTTTATTTTTGAACGTCAGTTCACATTTGTAGGTGGATCATCAGTGTTAGAGCTAAAATTAGCATGTTTAAAGTGATTTTCATGCTTCCAGGGGCTCGGGAAGTTAATTAAATACCATTTGGAGGCATTTAATGTTCGAGCAAAAACGGCTGATTTTCGACAAAAGAGATAACACCCCCCATTACGTCATGCTTCAGAAATGTGGAAAATGGTCCGTTTTCAAATGTTTTATTTTTGAACGTCAGTTCACATTTGTAGGTGGATCATCAGTGTTAGAGCTAAAATTAGCATGTTTAAAGTGATTTTCATGCTTCCAGGGGCTCGGGAAGTGAAATAAATACCATTTGGAGGCATTTAATGTTCGAGCAAAAAGGGCTGATTTTCGACAATAGAGATAACACCCCCCCATTACGTCATGCTTCAGAAATGTGGAAAATGGTCCGTTTTCAAATGTTTTATTTTTGAACGTCAGTTCACATTTGTAGGTGGATCATCAGTGTTAGAGCTAAAATTAGCATGTTTAAAGTGATTTTCATGCTTCCAGGGGCCCAAAACACAAGATTTATGGAATGGTTAAAAGTGCATGAAAATGGCCAATTTACTCACTCTGAGTTCTCAAAAAGGGTTTCTTCACCCCGGGAAGTTAATTAAATACCATTTGGAGGCATTTAATGTTCGAGCAAAAACGGCTGATTTTCGACAAAAGAGATAACACCCCCCCATTACGTCATGCTTCAGAAATGTGGAAAATGGTCCGTTTTCAAATGTTTTATTTTTGAACGTCAGTTCACATTTGTAGGTGGATCATCAGTGTTAGAGCTAAAATTAGCATGTTTAAAGTGATTTTCATGCTTCCAGGGGCTCGGGAAGTTAATTAAATACCATTTGGAGGCATTTAATGTTCGAGCAAAAACGGCTGATTTTCGACAAAAGAGATAACACCCCCCCATTACGTCATGCTTCAGAAATGTGGAAAATGGTCCGTTTTCAAATGTTTTATTTTTGAACGTCAGTTCACATTTGTAGGTGGATCATCAGTGTTAGAGCTAAAATTAGCATGTTTAAAGTGATTTTCATGCTTCCAGGGGCTCGGGAAGTGAAATAAATACCATTTGGAGGCATTTATGTTCGAGCAAAAACGGCTGATTTTCGACAAAAGAGATAACAACCCCCATTACGTCATGCTTCAGAAATGTGGAAAATGGTCCGTTTTCAAATGTTTTATTTTTGAACGTCAGTTCACATTTGTAGGTGGATCATCAGTGTTAGAGCTAAAATTAGCATGTTTAAAGTGATTTTCATGCTTCCAGGGGCTCGGGAAGTGAAATAAATACCATTTGGAGGCATTTAATGTTCGAGCAAAAACGGCTGATTTTCGACAAAAGAGATAACACCCCCCCATTACGTCATGCTTCAGAAATGTGGAAAATGGTCCGTTTTCAAATGTTTTATTTTTGAACGGCAGTTCACATTTGTAGGTGGATCATCAGTGTTAGAGCTAAAATTAGCATGTTTAAAGTGATTTTCATGCTTCCAGGGGCCCAAAACACAAGATTAATGGAATGGTTAAAAGTGCATGAAAATGGCCAATTTACTCACTCTGAGTTCTCAAAAAGGGTTTCTTCACCCCGGGAAGTTAATTAAATACCATTTGGAGGCATTTAATGTTCGAGCAAAAACGGCTGATTTTCGACAAAAGAGATATCACCCCCCCATTACGTCATGCTTCAGAAATGTGGAAAATGGTCCGTTTTCAAATGTTTTATTTTTGAACGTCAGTTCACATTTGTAGGTGGATCATCAGTGTTAGAGCTAAAATTAGCATGTTTAAAGTGATTTTCATGCTTCCAGGGGCTCGGGAAGTTAATTAAATACCATTTGGAGGAATTTAATGTTCGAGCAAAAACGGCTGATTTTCGACAAAAGAGATAACACCCCCCCATTACGTCATGCTTCAGAAATGTGGAAAATGGTCCGTTTTCAAATGTTTTATTTTTGAACGTCAGTTCACATTTGTAGGTGGATCATCAGTGTTAGAGCTAAAATTAGCATGTTTAAAGTGATTTTCATGCTTCCAGGGCCCCAAAACACAAGATTAATGGAATGGTTAAAAGTGCATGAAAATGGCCAATTTACTCACTCTGAGTTCTCAAAAAGGGTTTCTTCACCCCGGGAAGTGAAATAAATACCATTTGGAGGCATTTAATGTTCGAGCAAAAACGGCTGATTTTCGACAAAAGAGATAACACCCCCCCATTACGTCATGCTTCAGAAATGTGGAAAATGGTCCGTTTTCAAATGTTTTATTTTTGAACGTCAGTTCACATTTGTAGGTGGATCATCAGTGTTAGAGCTAAAATTAGCATGTTTAAAGTGATTTTCATGCTTCCAGGGGCTCGGGAAGTTAATTAAATACCATTTGGAGGCATTTAATGTTCGAGCAAAAACGGCTGATTTTAGACAAAAGAGATAACACCCCCCCATTACGTCATGCTTCAGAAATGTGGAAAATGGTCCGTTTTCAAATGTTTTATTTTTGAACGTCAGTTCACATTTGTAGGTGGATCATCAGTGTTAGAGCTAAAATTAGCATGTTTAAAGTGATTTTCATGCTTCCAGGGGCCCAAAACACAAGATTTATGGAATGGTTAAAAGTGCATGAAAATGGCCAATTTACTCACTCTGAGTTCTCAAAAAGGGTTTCTTCACCCCGGGAAGTAAATAAATACCATTTGGAGGCATTTAATGTTCGAGCAAAAACGGCTGATTTTCGACAAAAGAGATAACACCCCCCATTACGTCATGCTTCAGAAATGTGGAAAATGGTCCGTTTTCAAATGTTTTATTTTTGAACGTCAGTTCACATTTGTAGGTGGATCATCAGTGTTAGAGCTAAAATTAGCATGTTTAAAGTGATTTTCATGCTTCCAGGGGCCCAAAACACAAGATTTATGGAATGGTTAAAAGTGCATGAAAATGGCCAATTTACTCACTCTGAGTTCTCAAAAAGGGTTTCTTCACCCCGGGAAGTTAATTAAATACCATTTGGAGGCATTTAATGTTCGAGCAAAAACGGCTGATTTTCGACAAAAGAGATAACACCCCCCCATTACTTCATGCTTCAGAAATGTGGAAAATGGTCTGTTTTCAAATGTTTTATTTTTGAACGTCAGTTCACATTTGTAGGTGGATCATCAGTGTTAGAGCTAAAATTAGCATGTTTAAAGTGATTTTCATGCTTCCAGGGGCTCGGGAAGTTAATTAAATACCATTTGGAGGCATTTAATGTTCGAGCAAAAACGGCTGATTTTCGACAAAAGAGATAACACCCCCCCATTACGTCATGCTTCAGAAATGTGGAAAATGGTCCGTTTTCAAATGTTTTATTTTTGAACGTCAGTTCACATTTGTAGGTGGATCATCAGTGTTAGAGCTAAAATTAGCATGTTTAAAGTGATTTTCATGCTTCCAGGGGCCCAAAACACAAGATTTATGGAATGGTTAAAAGTGCATGAAAATGGCCAATTTACTCACTCTGAGTTCTCAAAAAGGGTTTCTTCACCCCGGGAAGTTAATTAAATACCATTTGGAGGCATTTAATGTTCGAGCAAAAACGGCTGATTTTCGACAAAAGAGATAACACCCCCCCATTACGTCATGCTTCAGAAATGTGGAAAATGGTCCGTTTTCAAATGTTTTATTTTTGAACGTCAGTTCACATTTGTAGGTGGATCATCAGTGTTAGAGCTAAAATTAGCATGTTTAAAGTGATTTTCATGCTTCCAGGGGCTCGGGAAGTTAATTAAATACCATTTGGAGGCATTTAATGTTCGAGCAAAAACGGCTGATTTTCGACAAAAGAGATAACACCCCCCCATTACGTCATGCTTCAGAAATGTGGAAAATGGTCCGTTTTCAAATGTTTTATTTTTGAACGTCAGTTCACATTTGTAGGTGGATCATCAGTGTTAGAGCTAAAATTAGCATGTTTAAAGTGATTTTCATGCTTCCAGGGGCTCGGGAAGTTAATTAAATACCATTTGGAGGCATTTAATGTTCGAGCAAAAACGGCTGATTTTCGACAAAAGAGATAACACCCCCCATTACGTCATGCTTCAGAAATGTGGAAAATGGTCCGTTTTCAAATGTTTTATTTTTGAACGTCAGTTCACATTTGTAGGTGGATCATCAGTGTTAGAGCTAAAATTAGCATGTTTAAAGTGATTTTCATGCTTCCAGGGGCTCGGGAAGTTAATTAAATACCATTTGGAGGCATTTAATGTTCGAGCAAAAACGGCTGATTTTCGACAAAAGAGATAACACCCCCCCATTACGTCATGCTTCAGAAATGTGGAAAATGGTCCGTTTTCAAATGTTTTATTTTTGAACGTCAGTTCACATTTGTAGGTGGATCATCAGTGTTAGAGCTAAAATTAGCATGTTTAAAGTGATTTTCATGCTTCCAGGGGCCCAAAACACAAGATTTATGGAATGGTTAAAAGTGCATGAAAATGGCCAATTTACTCACTCTGAGTTCTCAAAAAGGGTTTCTTCACCCCGGGAAGTTAATTAAATACCATTTGGAGGCATTTAATGTTCGAGCAAAAACGGCTGATTTTCGACAAAAGAGATAACACCCCCCCATTACGTCATGCTTCAGAAATGTGGAAAATGGTCCGTTTTCAAATGTTTTATTTTTGAACGTCAGTTCACATTTGTAGGTGGATCATCAGTGTTAGAGCTAAAATTAGCATGTTTAAAGTGATTTTCATGCTTCCAGGGGCTCGGGAAGTTAATTAAATACCATTTGGAGGCATTTAATGTTCGAGCAAAAACGGCTGATTTTCGACAAAAGAGATAACACCCCCCCATTACGTCATGCTTCAGAAATGTGGAAAATGGTCCGTTTTCAAATGTTTTATTTTTGAACGTCAGTTCACATTTGTAGGTGGATCATCAGTGTTAGAGCTAAAATTAGCATGTTTAAAGTGATTTTCATGCTTCCAGGGGCTCGGGAAGTTAATTAAATACCATTTGGAGGCATTTAATGTTCGAGCAAAAACGGCTGATTTTCGACAAAAGAGATAACACCCCCCCATTACGTCATGCTTCAGAAATGTGGAAAATGGTCCGTTTTCAAATGTTTTATTTTTGAACGTCAGTTCACATTTGTAGGTGGATCATCAGTGTTAGAGCTAAAATTAGCATGTTTAAAGTGATTTTCATGCTTCCAGGGGCCCAAAACACAAGATTAATGGAATGGTTAAAAGTGCATGAAAATGGCCAATTTACTCACTCTGAGTTCTCAAAAAGGGTTTCTTCACCCCGGGAAGTGAAATAAATACCATTTGGAGGCATTTAATGTTCGAGCAAAAACGGCTGATTTTCGACAAAAGAGATAACACCCCCCCATTACGTCATGCTTCAGAAATGTGGAAAATGGTCCGTTTTCAAATGTTTTATTTTTGAACGTCAGTTCACATTTGTAGGTGGATCATCAGTGTTAGAGCTAAAATTAGCATGTTTAAAGTGATTTTCATGCTTCCAGGGGCTCGGGAAGTTAATTAAATACCATTTGGAGGCATTTAATGTTCGAGCAAAAACGGCTGATTTTCGACAAAAGAGATAACACCCCCCCCATTACGTCATGCTTCAGAAATGTGGAAAATGGTCCGTTTTCAAATGTTTTATTTTTGAACGTCAGTTCACATTTGTAGGTGGATCATCAGTGTTAGAGCTAAAATTAGCATGTTTAAAGTGATTTTCATGCTTCCAGGGGCCCAAAACACAAGATTTATGGAATGGTTAAAAGTGCATGAAAATGGCCAATTTACTCACTCTGAGTTCTCAAAAAGGGTTTCTTCACCCCGGGAAGTTAATTAAATACCATTTGGAGGCATTTAATGTTCGAGCAAAAACGGCTGATTTTCGACAAAAGAGATAACACCCCCCATTACGTCATGCTTCAGAAATGTGGAAAATGGTCCGTTTTCAAATGTTTTATTTTTGAACGTCAGTTCACATTTGTAGGTGGATCATCAGTGTTAGAGCTAAAATTAGCATGTTTAAAGTGATTTTCATGCTTCCAGGGGCCCAAAACACAAGATTTATGGAATGGTTAAAAGTGCATGAAAATGGCCAATTTACTCACTCTGAGTTCTCAAAAAGGGTTTCTTCACCCCGGGAAGTTAATTAAATACCATTTGGAGGCATTTAATGTTCGAGCAAAAACGGCTGATTTTCGACAAAAGAGATAACACCCCCCCATTACGTCATGCTTCAGAAATGTGGAAAATGGTCCGTTTTCAAATGTTTTATTTTTGAACGTCAGTTCACATTTGTAGGTGGATCATCAGTGTTAGAGCTAAAATTAGCATGTTTAAAGTGATTTTCATGCCCAGAATCAAACTAAAGACATCTTTAGAATAGTGAACGACCTCTGTAACGATGAGCGTACGTCACTACCTATCGCACATTCTCAAGCTTTATGTGATGATTTGAATAACTATTTCATTAATAAAATCATTACAATCAAACAAAGTATACCACTACACCCTGCCAGCAACACCACTGAGGACGCATACATGAATCCAGAGACCTTAGACCACATACCCCCGATTGACCCCAAGACAACCTTAGAGCCAATGCGGATGCCGATACACACCAAGCCCTGGTGCTGCTTGACCTCTCGGCTGCGTTCGACATGGTTGACTATGACATCTTGCTCAACCGTGTCGAACAGGCTGGCCTGAGAGGACCAGCGTTGAGCTGGATCACTTCCTTTATCGAGGGCCGGACTCAGGCAATTCAGCTAGGCAGCTTTATAGGCACTAGGCATACATCCACCTGTGGAGTCCCGCAGGGGTCGTCATTGTCCCCCTTATTATTTAATCTTTATCTCCGCCCTCTTCTTCATTCCCTTAAGAAATTTAAAGTCACGGTGTTCAATTATGCGGACGATTTACAGCTATTATTCCAACTGAACATTCCCGATGCTGTGTCCGAATTTCAGAACACCATGAGACACATCCAATGCTGGATGAACGAAAACCATCTAAAACTTAACCCGGGAAAAACGGAACTACTTTTGCCCGGAAATAGTTTTTCCAGCTGGAGTGTCAACTATTGGCCAGCAGACCTGGGCACCCCCCCTGTAAGGTCCACTGCTGTAAAGAGCCTAGGTATCACGCTCCATACGGACCTGTCCTTAAAGACCCAGGTGGGTGCCGTGGTCTCCGCAAGCTTTTTCCAAATGAGAAAAATAAAAAAAATTGCCCACTTACTCACCCAGTCTGCCTTAATCCAGGTTACTATTGCCTTGGTCATGTCCCGTCTGGACTATTCCAACAGCGTCTACCTGGGACTTCCAGTGGGCCTGTCGAAGAGACTTCAACTAGTCCAGAATCAAGCGGCTAGACTCATTTTACAACAGCCAAAATGGTCTTCTATTAAACCTGGACTAGAAAAGCTACATTGGCTTCCGATTTCCCAGCGCATAGCCTTTAAGGCTGGCTGTATCACCTTCAGGGCCACACAAGATAAAGGCCCTGCCTTTATTCGCAGTTTGGTCTCTAAATATACCCCCACTAGAAGCCTGCGCTCTGCTCAAAAATCCCTATTGGAGGTGCCTCGCTTTAAAAGGAAGCGTCAGGGTGGCTGCTGCTTTCGCCATCTAGCAGCCTCACTTTGGAACTCCATCCCCTTACCGATTAGGCAAAGTAAGGATTTACTCACCTTTCGTAAGGGACTAAAAGCCTGGTTGTTCTCTCAAGCCTACCATTAGCCATTGTTAGCTTAGTGTTATGTTGGACGGATTCTTCACACTTCCTATAGCGCCATGAAGCCCACGGGCGTACGAGCGCTTTATAAATTGATTTTAACATAACATAACATAACTTCCAGGGGCCCAAAACACAAGATTTATGGAATGGTTAAAAGTGCATGAAAATGGCCAATTTACTCACTCTGAGTTCTCAAAAAGGGTTTCTTCACCCCGGGAAGTTAATTAAATACCATTTGGAGGCATTTAATGTTCGAGCAAAAGCGGCTGATTTTCGACAAAAGAGATAACACCCCCCCATTACGTCATGCTTCAGAAATGTGGAAAATGGTCCGTTTTCAAATGTTTTATTTTTGAACGTCAGTTCACATTTGTAGGTGGATCATCAGTGTTAGAGCTAAAATTAGCATGGTTAAAGTGATTTTCATGCTTCCAGGGGCTCGGGAAGTTAATTAAATACCATTTGGAGGCCTTTAATGTTCGAGCAAAAACGGCTGATTTTCGACAAAAGAGATAACACCCCCCCATTACGTCATGCTTCAGAAATGTGGAAAATGGTCCGTTTTCAAATGTTTTATTTTTGAACGTCAGTTCACATTTCTAGGTGGATCATCAGTGTTAGAGCTAAAATTAGCATGTTTAAAGTGATTTTCATGCTTCCAGGGGCTTGGGAAGTTAATTAAATACCATTTGGAGGCATTTAATGTTCGAGCAAAAACGGCTGATTTTCGACAAAAGAGATAACACCCCCCCATTACGTCATGCTTCAGAAATGTGGAAAATGGTCCGTTTTCAAATGTTTTATTTTTGAACGTCAGTTCACATTTGTAGGTGGATCATCAGTGTTAGAGCTAAAATTAGCATGTTTAAAGTGATTTTCATGCTTCCAGGGGCCCAAAACACAAGATTAATGGAATGGTTAAAAGTGCATGAAAATGGCCAATTTACTCACTCTGAGTTCTCAAAAAGGGTTTCTTCACCCCGGGAAGTGAAATAAATACCATTTGGAGGCATTTAATGTTCGAGCAAAAACGGCTGATTTTCGACAAAAGAGATAACACCCCCCCATTACGTCATGCTTCAGAAATGTGGAAAATGGTCCGTTTTCAAATGTTTTATTTTTGAACGTCAGTTCACATTTGTAGGTGGATCATCAGTGTTAGAGCTAAAATTAGCATGTTTAAAGTGATTTTCATGCTTCCAGGGGCTCGGGAAGTTAATTAAATACCATTTGGAGGCATTTAATGTTCGAGCAAAAACGGCTGATTTTCGACAAAAGAGATAACACCCCCCCATTACGTCATGCTTCAGAAATGTGGAAAATGGTCCGTTTTCAAATGTTTTATTTTTGAACGTCAGTTCACATTTGTAGGTGGATCATCAGTGTTAGAGCTAAAATTAGCATGTTTAAAGTGATTTTCATGCTTCCAGGGGCCCAAAACACAAGATTTATGGAATGGTTAAAAGTGCATGAAAATGGCCAATTTACTCACTCTGAGTTCTCAAAAAGGGTTTCTTCACCCCGGGAAGTTAATTAAATACCATTTGGAGGCATTTAATGTTCGAGCAAAAACGGCTGATTTTCGACAAAAGAGATAACACCCCCCCATTACGTCATGCTTCAGAAATGTGGAAAATGGTCCGTTTTCAAATGTTTTATTTTTGAACGTCAGTTCACATTTGTAGGTGGATCATCAGTGTTAGAGCTAAAATTAGCATGTTTAAAGTGATTTTCATGCTTCCAGGGGCCCAAAACACAAGATTTATGGAATGGTTAAAAGTGCATGAAAATGGCCAATTTACTCACTCTGAGTTCTCAAAAAGGGTTTCTTCACCCCGGGAAGTTAATTAAATACCATTTGGAGGCATTTAATGTTCGAGCAAAAACGGCTGATTTTCGACAAAAGAGATAACACCCCCCCATTACGTCATGCTTCAGAAATGTGGAAAATGGTCCGTTTTCAAATGTTTTATTTTTGAACGTCAGTTCACATTTGTAGGTGGATCATCAGTGTTAGAGCTAAAATTAGCATGTTTAAAGTGATTTTCATGCTTCCAGGGGCTCGGGAAGTGAAATAAATACCATTTGGAGGCATTTAATGTTCGAGCAAAAAGGGCTGATTTTCGACAATAGAGATAACACCCCCCCATTACGTCATGCTTCAGAAATGTGGAAAATGGTCCGTTTTCAAATGTTTTATTTTTGAACGTCAGTTCACATTTGTAGGTGGATCATCAGTGTTAGAGCTAAAATTAGCATGTTTAAAGTGATTTTCATGCTTCCAGGGGCCCAAAACACAAGATTTATGGAATGGTTAAAAGTGCATGAAAATGGCCAATTTACTCACTCTGAGTTCTCAAAAAGGGTTTCTTCACCCCGGGAAGTTAATTAAATACCATTTGGAGGCATTTAATGTTCGAGCAAAAACGGCTGATTTTCGACAAAAGAGATAACACCCCCCCATTACGTCATGCTTCAGAAATGTGGAAAATGGTCCGTTTTCAAATGTTTTATTTTTGAACGTCAGTTCACATTTGTAGGTGGATCATCAGTGTTAGAGCTAAAATTAGCATGTTTAAAGTGATTTTCATGCTTCCAGGGGCTCGGGAAGTTAATTAAATACCATTTGGAGGCATTTAATGTTCGAGCAAAAACGGCTGATTTTCGACAAAAGAGATAACACCCCCCCATTACGTCATGCTTCAGAAATGTGGAAAATGGTCCGTTTTCAAATGTTTTATTTTTGAACGTCAGTTCACATTTGTAGGTGGATCATCAGTGTTAGAGCTAAAATTAGCATGTTTAAAGTGATTTTCATGCTTCCAGGGGCTCGGGAAGTGAAATAAATACCATTTGGAGGCATTTAATGTTCGAGCAAAAACGGCTGATTTTCGACAAAAGAGATAACAACCCCCATTACGTCATGCTTCAGAAATGTGGAAAATGGTCCGTTTTCAAATGTTTTATTTTTGAACGTCAGTTCACATTTGTAGGTGGATCATCAGTGTTAGAGCTAAAATTAGCATGTTTAAAGTGATTTTCATGCTTCCAGGGGCTCGGGAAGTGAAATAAATACCATTTGGAGGCATTTAATGTTCGAGCAAAAACGGCTGATTTTCGACAAAAGAGATAACACCCCCCCATTACGTCATGCTTCAGAAATGTGGAAAATGGTCCGTTTTCAAATGTTTTATTTTTGAACGGCAGTTCACATTTGTAGGTGGATCATCAGTGTTAGAGCTAAAATTAGCATGTTTAAAGTGATTTTCATGCTTCCAGGGGCCCAAAACACAAGATTAATGGAATGGTTAAAAGTGCATGAAAATGGCCAATTTACTCACTCTGAGTTCTCAAAAAGGGTTTCTTCACCCCGGGAAGTTAATTAAATACCATTTGGAGGCATTTAATGTTCGAGCAAAAACGGCTGATTTTCGACAAAAGAGATATCACCCCCCCATTACGTCATGCTTCAGAAATGTGGAAAATGGTCCGTTTTCAAATGTTTTATTTTTGAACGTCAGTTCACATTTGTAGGTGGATCATCAGTGTTAGAGCTAAAATTAGCATGTTTAAAGTGATTTTCATGCTTCCAGGGGCTCGGGAAGTTAATTAAATACCATTTGGAGGAATTTAATGTTCGAGCAAAAACGGCTGATTTTCGACAAAAGAGATAACACCCCCCCATTACGTCATGCTTCAGAAATGTGGAAAATGGTCCGTTTTCAAATGTTTTATTTTTGAACGTCAGTTCACATTTGTAGGTGGATCATCAGTGTTAGAGCTAAAATTAGCATGTTTAAAGTGATTTTCATGCTTCCAGGGCCCCAAAACACAAGATTAATGGAATGGTTAAAAGTGCATGAAAATGGCCAATTTACTCACTCTGAGTTCTCAAAAAGGGTTTCTTCACCCCGGGAAGTGAAATAAATACCATTTGGAGGCATTTAATGTTCGAGCAAAAACGGCTGATTTTCGACAAAAGAGATAACACCCCCCCATTACGTCATGCTTCAGAAATGTGGAAAATGGTCCGTTTTCAAATGTTTTATTTTTGAACGTCAGTTCACATTTGTAGGTGGATCATCAGTGTTAGAGCTAAAATTAGCATGTTTAAAGTGATTTTCATGCTTCCAGGGGCTCGGGAAGTTAATTAAATACCATTTGGAGGCATTTAATGTTCGAGCAAAAACGGCTGATTTTCGACAAAAGAGATAACACCCCCCCATTACGTCATGCTTCAGAAATGTGGAAAATGGTCCGTTTTCAAATGTTTTATTTTTGAACGTCAGTTCACATTTGTAGGTGGATCATCAGTGTTAGAGCTAAAATTAGCATGTTTAAAGTGATTTTCATGCTTCCAGGGGCCCAAAACACAAGATTTATGGAATGGTTAAAAGTGCATGAAAATGGCCAATTTACTCACTCTGAGTTCTCAAAAAGGGTTTCTTCACCCCGGGAAGTAAATAAATACCATTTGGAGGCATTTAATGTTCGAGCAAAAACGGCTGATTTTCGACAAAAGAGATAACACCCCCCATTACGTCATGCTTCAGAAATGTGGAAAATGGTCCGTTTTCAAATGTTTTATTTTTGAACGTCAGTTCACATTTGTAGGTGGATCATCAGTGTTAGAGCTAAAATTAGCATGTTTAAAGTGATTTTCATGCTTCCAGGGGCCCAAAACACAAGATTTATGGAATGGTTAAAAGTGCATGAAAATGGCCAATTTACTCACTCTGAGTTCTCAAAAAGGGTTTCTTCACCCCGGGAAGTTAATTAAATACCATTTGGAGGCATTTAATGTTCGAGCAAAAACGGCTGATTTTCGACAAAAGAGATAACACCCCCCCATTACTTCATGCTTCAGAAATGTGGAAAATGGTCTGTTTTCAAATGTTTTATTTTTGAACGTCAGTTCACATTTGTAGGTGGATCATCAGTGTTAGAGCTAAAATTAGCATGTTTAAAGTGATTTTCATGCTTCCAGGGGCTCGGGAAGTTAATTAAATACCATTTGGAGGCATTTAATGTTCGAGCAAAAACGGCTGATTTTCGACAAAAGAGATAACACCCCCCCATTACGTCATGCTTCAGAAATGTGGAAAATGGTCCGTTTTCAAATGTTTTATTTTTGAACGTCAGTTCACATTTGTAGGTGGATCATCAGTGTTAGAGCTAAAATTAGCATGTTTAAAGTGATTTTCATGCTTCCAGGGGCCCAAAACACAAGATTTATGGAATGGTTAAAAGTGCATGAAAATGGCCAATTTACTCACTCTGAGTTCTCAAAAAGGGTTTCTTCACCCCGGGAAGTTAATTAAATACCATTTGGAGGCATTTAATGTTCGAGCAAAAACGGCTGATTTTCGACAAAAGAGATAACACCCCCCCATTACGTCATGCTTCAGAAATGTGGAAAATGGTCCGTTTTCAAATGTTTTATTTTTGAACGTCAGTTCACATTTGTAGGTGGATCATCAGTGTTAGAGCTAAAATTAGCATGTTTAAAGTGATTTTCATGCTTCCAGGGGCTCGGGAAGTTAATTAAATACCATTTGGAGGCATTTAATGTTCGAGCAAAAACGGCTGATTTTCGACAAAAGAGATAACACCCCCCCATTACGTCATGCTTCAGAAATGTGGAAAATGGTCCGTTTTCAAATGTTTTATTTTTGAACGTCAGTTCACATTTGTAGGTGGATCATCAGTGTTAGAGCTAAAATTAGCATGTTTAAAGTGATTTTCATGCTTCCAGGGGCCCAAAACCCAAGATTAATGGAATGGTTAAAAGTGCATGAAAATGGCCAATTTACTCACTCTGAGTTCTCAAAAAGGGTTTCTTCACCCCGGGAAGTGAAATAAATACCATTTGGAGGCATTTAATGTTCGAGCAAAAACGGCTGATTTTCGACAAAAGTGATAACACCCCCCCCATTACGTCATGCTTCAGAAATGTGGAAAATGGTCCTTTTTCAAATGTTTTATTTTTGAACGTCAGTTCACATTTGTAGGTGGATCATCAGTGTTAGAGCTAAAATTAGCATGTTTAAAGTGATTTTCATGCTTCCAGGGGCTCGGGAAGTTAATTAAATACCATTTGGAGGAATTTAATGTTCGAGCAAAAACGGCTGATTTTCGACAAAAGAGATAACACCCCCCCATTACGTCATGCTTCAGAAATGTGGAAAATGGTCCGTTTTCAAATGTTTTATTTTTGAACGTCAGTTCACATTTGTAGGTGGATCATCAGTGTTAGAGCTAAAATTAGCATGTTTAAAGTGATTTTCATGCTTCCAGGGGCCCAAAACACAAGATTTATGGAATGGTTAAAAGTGCATGAAAATGGCCAATTTACTCACTCTGAGTTCTCAAAAAGGGTTTCTTCACCCCGGGAAGTTAATTAAATACCATTTGGAGGCATTTAATGTTCGAGAAAAAACGGCTGATTTTCGACAAAAGAGATAACACCCCCCCATTACGTCATGCTTCAGAAATGTGGAAAATGGTCCGTTTTCAAATGTTTTATTTTTGAACGTCAGTTCACATTTGTAGGTGGATCATCAGTGTTAGAGCTAAAATTAGCATGTTTAAAGTGATTTTCATGCTTCCAGGGGCTCGGGAAGTTAATTAAATACCATTTGGAGGCATTTAATGTTCGAGCAAAAACGGCTGATTTTCGACAAAAGAGATAACACCCCCCCATTACGTCATGCTTCAGAAATGTGGAAAATGGTCCGTTTTCAAATGTTTTATTTTTGAACGTCAGTTCACATTTGTAGGTGGATCATCAGTGTTAGAGCTAAAATTAGCATGTTTAAAGTGATTTTCATGCTTCCAGGGGCTCGGGAAGTTAATTAAATACCATTTGGAGGCATTTAATGTTCGAGCAAAAACGGCTGATTTTCGACAAAAGAGATAACACCCCCCCATTACGTCATGCTTCAGAAATGTGGAAAATGGTCCGTTTTCAAATGTTTTATTTTTGAACGTCAGTTCACATTTGTAGGTGGATCATCAGTGTTAGAGCTAAAATTAGCATGTTTAAAGTGATTTTCATGCTTCCAGGGGCCCAAAACACAAGATTAATGGAATGGTTAAAAGTGCATGAAAATGGCCAATTTACTCACTCTGAGTTCTCAAAAAGGGTTTCTTCACCCCGGGAAGTGAAATAAATACCATTTGGAGGCATTTAATGTTCGAGCAAAAACGGCTGATTTTCGACAAAAGAGATAACACCCCCCCATTACGTCATGCTTCAGAAATGTGGAAAATGGTCCGTTTTCAAATGTTTTATTTTTGAACGTCAGTTCACATTTGTAGGTGGATCATCAGTGTTAGAGCTAAAATTAGCATGTTTAAAGTGATTTTCATGCTTCCAGGGGCTCGGGAAGTTAATTAAATACCATTTGGAGGCATTTAATGTTCGAGCAAAAACGGCTGATTTTCGACAAAAGAGATAACACCCCCCCATTACGTCATGCTTCAGAAATGTGGAAAATGGTCCGTTTTCAAATGTTTTATTTTTGAACGTCAGTTCACATTTGTAGGTGGATCATCAGTGTTAGAGCTAAAATTAGCATGTTTAAAGTGATTTTCATGCTTCCAGGGGCCCAAAACAAAAGATTTATGGAATGGTTAAAAGTGCATGAAAATGGCCAATTTACTCACTCTGAGTTCTCAAAAAGGGTTTCTTCACCCCGGGAAGTTAATTAAATACCATTTGGAGGCATTTAATGTTCGAGCAAAAACGGCTGATTTTCGACAAAAGAGATAACACCCCCCCATTACGTCATGCTTCAGAAATGTGGAAAATGGTCCGTTTTCAAATGTTTTATTTTTGAACGTCAGTTCACATTTGTAGGTGGATCATCAGTGTTAGAGCTAAAATTAGCATGTTTAAAGTGATTTTCATGCTTCCAGGGGCCCAAAACACAAGATTTATGGAATGGTTAAAAGTGCATGAAAATGGCCAATTTACTCACTCTGAGTTCTCAAAAAGGGTTTCTTCACCCCGGGAAGTTAATTAAATACCATTTGGAGGCATTTAATGTTCGAGCAAAAACGGCTGATTTTCGACAAAAGAGATAACACCCCCCCATTACGTCATGCTTCAGAAATGTGGAAAATGGTCCGTTTTCAAATGTTTTATTTTTGAACGTCAGTTCACATTTGTAGGTGGATCATCAGTGTTAGAGCTAAAATTAGCATGTTTAAAGTGATTTTCATGCTTCCAGGGGCTCGGGAAGTTAATTAAATACCATTTGGAGGCATTTAATGTTCGAGCAAAAACGGCTGATTTTCGACAAAAGAGATAACACCCCCCCATTACGTCATGCTTCAGAAATGTGAAAAATGGTCTGTTTTCAAATGTTTTATTTTTGAACGTCAGTTCACATTTGTAGGTGGATCATCAGTGTTAGAGCTAAAATTAGCATGTTTAAAGTGATTTTCATGCTTCCAGGGGCCCAAAACACAAGATTTATGGAATGGTTAAAAGTGCATGAAAATGGCCAATTTACTCACTCTGAGTTCTCAAAAAGGGTTTCTTCACCCCGGGAAGTTAATTAAATACCATTTGGAGGCATTTAATGTTCGAGCAAAAACGGCTGATTTTCGACAAAAGAGATAACACCCCCCCATTACGTCATGCTTCAGAAATGTGGAAAATGGTCCGTTTTCAAATGTTTTATTTTTGAACGTCAGTTCACATTTGTAGGTGGATCATCAGTGTTAGAGCTAAAATTAGCATGTTTAAAGTGATTTTCATGCTTCCAGGGGCTCGGGAAGTTAATTAAATACCATTTGGAGGCATTTAATGTTCGAGCAAAAACGGCTGATTTTCGACAAAAGAGATAACACCCCCCCATTACGTCATGCTTCAGAAATGTGGAAAATGGTCCGTTTTCAAATGTTTTATTTTTGAACGTCAGTTCACATTTGTAGGTGGATCATCAGTGTTAGAGCTAAAATTAGCATGTTTAAAGTGATTTTCATGCTTCCAGGGGCCCAAAACACAAGATTTATGGAATGGTTAAAAGTGCATGAAAATGGCCAATTTACTCACTCTGAGTTCTCAAAAAGGGTTTCTTCACCCCGCGAAGTTAATTAAATACCATTTGGAGGCATTTAATGTTCGAGCAAAAACGGCTGATTTTCGACAAAAGAGATAACACCCCCCCATTACGTCATGCTTCAGAAATGTGGAAAATGGTCCGTTTTCAAATGTTTTATTTTTGAACGTCAGTTCACATTTGTTGGTGGATCATCAGTGTTAGAGCTAAAATTAGCATGTTTAAAGTGATTTTCATGCTTCCAGGGGCTCGGGAAGTTAATTAAATACCATTTGGAGGCATTTAATGTTCGAGCAAAAACGGCTGATTTTCGACAAAAGAGATAACACCCCCCCATTACCTCATGCTTCAGAAATGTGGAAAATGGTCCGTTTTCAAATGTTTTATTTTTGAACGTCAGTTCACATTTGTAGGTGGATCATCAGTGTTAGAGCTAAAATTAGCATGTTTAAAGTGATTTTCATGCTTCCAGGGGCTCGGGAAGTGAAATAAATACCATTTGGAGGCATTTAATGTTCGAGCAAAAACGGCTGATTTTCGACAAAAGAGATAACACCCCCCCATTACGTCATGCTTCAGAAATGTGGAAAATGGTCCGTTTTCAAATGTTTTATTTTTGAACGTCAGTTCACATTTGTAGGTGGATCATCAGTGTTAGAGCTAAAATTAGCATGTTTAAAGTGATTTTCATGCTTCCAGGGGCCCAAAACACAAGATTAATGGAATGGTTAAAAGTGCATGAAAATGGCCAATTTACTCACTCTGAGTTCTCAAAAAGGGTTTCTTCACCCCGGGAAGTTAATTAAATACCATTTGGAGGCATTTAATGTTCGAGCAAAAACGGCTGATTTTCGACAAAAGAGATATCACCCCCCCATTACGTCATGCTTCAGAAATGTGGAAAATGGTCCGTTTTCAAATGTTTTATTTTTGAACGTCAGTTCACATTTGTAGGTGGATCATCAGTGTTAGAGCTAAAATTAGCATGTTTAAAGTGATTTTCATGCTTCCAGGGGCTCGGGAAGTTAATTAAATACCATTTGGAGGAATTTAATGTTCGAGCAAAAACGGCTGATTTTCGACAAAAGAGATAACACCCCCCCATTACGTCATGCTTCAGAAATGTGGAAAATGGTCCGTTTTCAAATGTTTTATTTTTGAACGTCAGTTCACATTTGTAGGTGGATCATCAGTGTTAGAGCTAAAATTAGCATGTTTAAAGTGATTTTCATGCTTCCAGGGCCCCAAAACACAAGATTAATGGAATGGTTAAAAGTGCATGAAAATGGCCAATTTACTCACTCTGAGTTCTCAAAAAGGGTTTCTTCACCCCGGGAAGTGAAATAAATACCATTTGGAGGCATTTAATGTTCGAGCAAAAACGGCTGATTTTCGACAAAAGAGATAACACCCCCCCCATTACGTCATGCTTCAGAAATGTGGAAAATGGTCCGTTTTCAAATGTTTTATTTTTGAACGTCAGTTCACATTTGTAGGTGGATCATCAGTGTTAGAGCTAAAATTAGCATGTTTAAAGTGATTTTCATGCTTCCAGGGGCTCGGGAAGTTAATTAAATACCATTTGGAGGCATTTAATGTTCGAGCAAAAACGGCTGATTTTCGACAAAAGAGATAACACCCCCCCATTACGTCATGCTTCAGAAATGTGGAAAATGGTCCGTTTTCAAATGTTTTATTTTTGAACGTCAGTTCACATTTGTAGGTGGATCATCAGTGTTAGAGCTAAAATTAGCATGTTTAAAGTGATTTTCATGCTTCCAGGGGCCCAAAACACAAGATTTATGGAATGGTTAAAAGTGCATGAAAATGGCCAATTTACTCACTCTGAGTTCTCAAAAAGGGTTTCTTCACCCCGGGAAGTAAATAAATACCATTTGGAGGCATTTAATGTTCGAGCAAAAACGGCTGATTTTCGACAAAAGAGATAACACCCCCCATTACGTCATGCTTCAGAAATGTGGAAAATGGTCCGTTTTCAAATGTTTTATTTTTGAACGTCAGTTCACATTTGTAGGTGGATCATCAGTGTTAGAGCTAAAATTAGCATGTTTAAAGTGATTTTCATGCTTCCAGGGGCCCAAAACACAAGATTTATGGAATGGTTAAAAGTGCATGAAAATGGCCAATTTACTCACTCTGAGTTCTCAAAAAGGGTTTCTTCACCCCGGGAAGTTAATTAAATACCATTTGGAGGCATTTAATGTTCGAGCAAAAACGGCTGATTTTCGACAAAAGAGATAACACCCCCCCATTACTTCATGCTTCAGAAATGTGGAAAATGGTCTGTTTTCAAATGTTTTATTTTTGAACGTCAGTTCACATTTGTAGGTGGATCATCAGTGTTAGAGCTAAAATTAGCATGTTTAAAGTGATTTTCATGCTTCCAGGGGCTCGGGAAGTTAATTAAATACCATTTGGAGGCATTTAATGTTCGAGCAAAAACGGCTGATTTTCGACAAAAGAGATAACACCCCCCCATTACGTCATGCTTCAGAAATGTGGAAAATGGTCCGTTTTCAAATGTTTTATTTTTGAACGTCAGTTCACATTTGTAGGTGGATCATCAGTGTTAGAGCTAAAATTAGCATGTTTAAAGTGATTTTCATGCTTCCAGGGGCCCAAAACACAAGATTTATGGAATGGTTAAAAGTGCATGAAAATGGCCAATTTACTCACTCTGAGTTCTCAAAAAGGGTTTCTTCACCCCGGGAAGTTAATTAAATACCATTTGGAGGCATTTAATGTTCGAGCAAAAACGGCTGATTTTCGACAAAAGAGATAACACCCCCCCATTACGTCATGCTTCAGAAATGTGGAAAATGGTCCGTTTTCAAATGTTTTATTTTTGAACGTCAGTTCACATTTGTAGGTGGATCATCAGTGTTAGAGCTAAAATTAGCATGTTTAAAGTGATTTTCATGCTTCCAGGGGCTCGGGAAGTTAATTAAATACCATTTGGAGGCATTTAATGTTCGAGCAAAAACGGCTGATTTTCGACAAAAGAGATAACACCCCCCCATTACGTCATGCTTCAGAAATGTGGAAAATGGTCCGTTTTCAAATGTTTTATTTTTGAACGTCAGTTCACATTTGTAGGTGGATCATCAGTGTTAGAGCTAAAATTAGCATGTTTAAAGTGATTTTCATGCTTCCAGGGGCCCAAAACACAAGATTAATGGAATGGTTAAAAGTGCATGAAAATGGCCAATTTACTCACTCTGAGTTCTCAAAAAGGGTTTCTTCACCCCGGGAAGTGAAATAAATACCATTTGGAGGCATTTAATGTTCGAGCAAAAACGGCTGATTTTCGACAAAAGTGATAACACCCCCCCCATTACGTCATGCTTCAGAAATGTGGAAAATGGTCCTTTTTCAAATGTTTTATTTTTGAACGTCAGTTCACATTTGTAGGTGGATCATCAGTGTTAGAGCTAAAATTAGCATGTTTAAAGTGATTTTCATGCTTCCAGGGGCTCGGGAAGTTAATTAAATACCATTTGGAGGAATTTAATGTTCGAGCAAAAACGGCTGATTTTCGACAAAAGAGATAACACCCCCCCATTACGTCATGCTTCAGAAATGTGGAAAATGGTCCGTTTTCAAATGTTTTATTTTTGAACGTCAGTTCACATTTGTAGGTGGATCATCAGTGTTAGAGCTAAAATTAGCATGTTTAAAGTGATTTTCATGCTTCCAGGGGCCCAAAACACAAGATTTATGGAATGGTTAAAAGTGCATGAAAATGGCCAATTTACTCACTCTGAGTTCTCAAAAAGGGTTTCTTCACCCCGGGAAGTTAATTAAATACCATTTGGAGGCATTTAATGTTCGAGAAAAAACGGCTGATTTTCGACAAAAGAGATAACACCCCCCCATTACGTCATGCTTCAGAAATGTGGAAAATGGTCCGTTTTCAAATGTTTTATTTTTGAACGTCAGTTCACATTTGTAGGTGGATCATCAGTGTTAGAGCTAAAATTAGCATGTTTAAAGTGATTTTCATGCTTCCAGGGGCTCGGGAAGTTAATTAAATACCATTTGGAGGCATTTAATGTTCGAGCAAAAACGGCTGATTTTCGACAAAAGAGATAACACCCCCCCATTACGTCATGCTTCAGAAATGTGGAAAATGGTCCGTTTTCAAATGTTTTATTTTTGAACGTCAGTTCACATTTGTAGGTGGATCATCAGTGTTAGAGCTAAAATTAGCATGTTTAAAGTGATTTTCATGCTTCCAGGGGCTCGGGAAGTTAATTAAATACCATTTGGAGGCATTTAATGTTCGAGCAAAAACGGCTGATTTTCGACAAAAGAGATAACACCCCCCCATTACGTCATGCTTCAGAAATGTGGAAAATGGTCCGTTTTCAAATGTTTTATTTTTGAACGTCAGTTCACATTTGTAGGTGGATCATCAGTGTTAGAGCTAAAATTAGCATGTTTAAAGTGATTTTCATGCTTCCAGGGGCCCAAAACACAAGATTAATGGAATGGTTAAAAGTGCATGAAAATGGCCAATTTACTCACTCTGAGTTCTCAAAAAGGGTTTCTTCACCCCGGGAAGTGAAATAAATACCATTTGGAGGCATTTAATGTTCGAGCAAAATCGGCTGATTTTCGACAAAAGAGATAACACCCCCCCATTACGTCATGCTTCAGAAATGTGGAAAATGGTCCGTTTTCAAATGTTTTATTTTTGAACGTCAGTTCACATTTGTAGGTGGATCATCAGTGTTAGAGCTAAAATTAGCATGTTTAAAGTGATTTTCATGCTTCCAGGGGCTCGGGAAGTTAATTAAATACCATTTGGAGGCATTTAATGTTCGAGCAAAAACGGCTGATTTTCGACAAAAGAGATAACACCCCCCCATTACGTCATGCTTCAGAAATGTGGAAAATGGTCCGTTTTCAAATGTTTTATTTTTGAACGTCAGTTCACATTTGTAGGTGGATCATCAGTGTTAGAGCTAAAATTAGCATGTTTAAAGTGATTTTCATGCTTCCAGGGGCTCGGGAAGTTGATTAAATACCATTTGGAGGCATTTAATGTTCGAGCAAAAACGGCTGATTTTCGACAAAAGAGATAACACCCCCCCATTACGTCATGCTTCAGAAATGTGGAAAATGGTCCGTTTTCAAATGTTTTATTTTTGAACGTCAGTTCACATTTGTAGGTGGATCATCAGTGTTAGAGCTAAAATTAGCATGTTTAAAGTGATTTTAATGCTTCCAGGGGCTCGGGAAGTTAATTAAATACCATTTGGAGGCATTTAATGTTCGAGCAAAAACGGCTGATTTTCGACAAAAGAGATAACACCCCCCCATTACGTCATGCTTCAGAAATGTGGAAAATGGTCCGTTTTCAAATGTTTTATTTTTGAACGTCAGTTCACATTTGTAGGTGGATCATCAGTGTTAGAGCTAAAATTAGCATGTTTAAAGTGATTTTCATGCTTCCAGGGGCCCAAAACACAAGATTTATGGAATGGTTAAAAGTGCATGAAAATGGCCAATTTACTCACTCTGAGTTCTCAAAAAGGGTTTCTTCACCCCGGGAAGTTAATTAAATACCATTTGGAGGCATTTAATGTTCGAGCAAAAACGGCTGATTTTCGACAAAAGAGATAACACCCCCCCATTACGTCATGCTTCAGAAATGTGGAAAATGGTCCGTTTTCAAATGTTTTATTTTTGAACGTCAGTTCACATTTGTAGGTGGATCATCAGTGTTAGAGCTAAAATTAGCATGTTTAAAGTGATTTTCATGCTTCCAGGGGCTCGGGAAGTTAATTAAATACCATTTGGAGGCATTTAATGTTCGAGCAAAAACGGCTGATTTTCGACAAAAGAGATAACACCCCCCCATTACGTCATGCTTCAGAAATGTGGAAAATGGTCTGTTTTCAAATGTTTTATTTTTGAACGTCAGTTCACATTTGTAGGTGGATCATCAGTGTTAGAGCTAAAATTAGCATGTTTAAAGTGATTTTCATGCTTCCAGGGGCCCAAAACACAAGATTTATGGAATGGTTAAAAGTGCATGAAAATGGCCAATTTACTCACTCTGAGTTCTCAAAAAGGGTTTCTTCACCCCGGGAAGTTAATTAAATACCATTTGGAGGCATTTAATGTTCGAGCAAAAACGGCTGATTTTCGACAAAAGAGATAACACCCCTCCATTACGTCATGCTTCAGAAATGTGGAAAATGGTCCGTTTTCAAATGTTTTATTTTTGAACGTCAGTTCACATTTGTAGGTGGATCATCAGTGTTAGAGCTAAAATTAGCATGTTTAAAGTGATTTTCATGCTTCCAGGGGCCCAAAACACAAGATTTATGGAATGGTTAAAAGTGCATGAAAATGGCCAATTTACTCACTCTGAGTTCTCAAAAAGGGTTTCTTCACCCCGGGAAGTTAATTAAATACCATTTGGAGGCATTTAATGTTCGAGCAAAAACGGCTGATTTTCGACAAAAGAGATAACACCCCCCCATTACGTCATGCTTCAGAAATGTGGAAAATGGTCCGTTTTCAAATGTTTTATTTTTGAACGTCAGTTCACATTTGTAGGTGGATCATCAGTGTTAGAGCTAAAATTAGCATGTTTAAAGTGATTTTCATGCTTCCAGGGGCCCAAAACACAAGATTTATGGAATGGTTAAAAGTGCATGAAAATGGCCAATTTACTCACTCTGAGTTCTCAAAAAGGGTTTCTTCACCCCGCGAAGTTAATTAAATACCATTTGGAGGCATTTAATGTTCGAGCAAAAACGGCTGATTTTCGACAAAAGAGATAACACCCCCCCATTAAGTCATGCTTCAGAAATGTGGAAAATGGTCCGTTTTCAAATGTTTTATTTTTGAACGTCAGTTCACATTTGTTGGTGGATCATCAGTGTTAGAGCTAAAATTAGCATGTTTAAAGTGATTTTCATGCTTCCAGGGGCTCGGGAAGTTAATTAAATACCATTTGGAGGCATTTAATGTTCGAGCAAAAACGGCTGATTTTCGACAAAAGAGATAACACCCCCCCATTACCTCATGCTTCAGAAATGTGGAAAATGGTCCGTTTTCAAATGTTTTATTTTTGAACGTCAGTTCACATTTGTAGGTGGATCATCAGTGTTAGAGCTAAAATTAGCATGTTTAAAGTGATTTTCATGCTTCCAGGGGCTCGGGAAGTGAAATAAATACCATTTGGAGGCATTTAATGTTCGAGCAAAAACGGCTGATTTTCGACAAAAGAGATAACACCCCCCCATTACGTCATGCTTCAGAAATGTGGAAAATGGTCCGTTTTCAAATGTTTTATTTTTGAACGTCAGTTCACATTTGTAGGTGGATCATCAGTGTTAGAGCTAAAATTAGCATGTTTAAAGTGATTTTCATGCTTCCAGGGGCCCAAAACACAAGATTAATGGAATGGTTAAAAGTGCATGAAAATGGCCAATTTACTCACTCTGAGTTCTCAAAAAGGGTTTCTTCACCCCGGGAAGTTAATTAAATACCATTTGGAGGCATTTAATGTTCGAGCAAAAACGGCTGATTTTCGACAAAAGAGATATCACCCCCCCATTACGTCATGCTTCAGAAATGTGGAAAATGGTCCGTTTTCAAATGTTTTATTTTTGAACGTCAGTTCACATTTGTAGGTGGATCATCAGTGTTAGAGCTAAAATTAGCATGTTTAAAGTGATTTTCATGCTTCCAGGGGCTCGGGAAGTTAATTAAATACCATTTGGAGGCATTTAATGTTCGAGCAAAAACGGCTGATTTTCGACAAAAGAGATAACACCCCCCCATTACGTCATGCTTCAGAAATGTGGAAAATGGTCCGTTTTCAAATGTTTTATTTTTGAACGTCAGTTCACATTTGTAGGTGGATCATCAGTGTTAGAGCTAAAATTAGCATGTTTAAAGTGATTTTCATGCTTCCAGGGGCCCAAAACACAAGATTAATGGAATGGTTAAAAGTGCATGAAAATGGCCAATTTACTCACTCTGAGTTCTCAAAAAGGGTTTCTTCACCCCGGGAAGTGAAATAAATACCATTTGGAGGCATTTAATGTTCGAGCAAAAAAAGGCTGATTTTCGACAAAAGAGATAACACCCCCCCATTACGTCATGCTTCAGAAATGTGGAAAATGGTCCGTTTTCAAATGTTTTATTTTTGAACGTCAGTTCACATTTGTAGGTGGATCATCAGTGTTAGAGCTAAAATTAGCATGTTTAAAGTGATTTTCATGCTTCCAGGGGCTCGGGAAGTTAATTAAATACCATTTGGAGGCATTTAATGTTCGAGCAAAAACGGCTGATTTTCGACAAAAGAGATAACACCCCCCCATTACGTCATGCTTCAGAAATGTGGAAAATGGTCCGTTTTCAAATGTTTTATTTTTGAACGTCAGTTCACATTTGTAGGTGGATCATCAGTGTTAGAGCTAAAATTAGCATGTTTAAAGTGATTTTCATGCTTCCAGGGGCCCAAAACACAAGATTTATGGAATGGTTAAAAGTGCATGAAAATGGCCAATTTACTCACTCTGAGTTCTCAAAAAGGGTTTCTTCACCCCGGGAAGTTAATTAAATACCATTTGGAGGCATTTAATGTTCGAGCAAAAACGGCTGATTTTCGACAAAAGAGATAACACCCCCCCCATTACGTCATGCTTCAGAAATGTGGAAAATGGTCCGTTTTCAAATGTTTTATTTTTGAACGTCAGTTCACATTTGTAGGTGGATCATCAGTGTTAGAGCTAAAATTAGCATGTTTAAAGTGATTTTCATGCTTCCAGGGGCTCGGGAAGTTAATTAAATACCATTTGGAGGCATTTAATGTTCGAGCAAAAACGGCTGATTTTCGACAAAAGAGATAACACCCCCCCATTACGTCATGCTTCAGAAATGTGGAAAATGGTCCGTTTTCAAATGTTTTATTTTTGAACGTCAGTTCACATTTGTAGGTGGATCATCAGTGTTAGAGCTAAAATTAGCATGTTTAAAGTGATTTTCATGCTTCCAGGGGCCCGGGAAGTTAATTAAATACCATTTGGAGGCATTTAATGTTCGAGCAAAAACGGCTGATTTTCGACAAAAGAGATAACACCCCCCCATTACGTCATGCTTCAGAAATGTGGAAAATGGTCCGTTTTCAAATGTTTTATTTTTGAACGTCAGTTCACATTTGTAGGTGGATCATCAGTGTTAGAGCTAAAATTAGCATGTTTAAAGTGATTTTCATGCTTCCAGGGGCCCAAAACACAAGATTAATGGAATGGTTAAAAGTGCATGAAAATGGCCAATTTACTCACTCTGAGTTCTCAAAAAGGGTTTCTTCACCCCGGGAAGTGAAATAAATACCATTTGGAGGCATTTAATGTTCGAGCAAAAACGGCTGATTTTCGACAAAAGAGATAACACCCCCCCATTACGTCATGCTTCAGAAATGTGGAAAATGGTCCTTTTTCAAATGTTTTATTTTTGAACGTCAGTTCACATTTGTAGGTGGATCATCAGTGTTAGAGCTAAAATTAGCATGTTTAAAGTGATTTTCATGCTTCCAGGGGCTCGGGAAGTTAATTAAATACCATTTGGAGGAATTTAATGTTCGAGCAAAAACGGCTGATTTTCGACAAAAGAGATAACACCCCCCCATTACGTCATGCTTCAGAAATGTGGAAAATGGTCCGTTTTCAAATGTTTTATTTTTGAACGTCAGTTCACATTTGTAGGTGGATCATCAGTGTTAGAGCTAAAATTAGCATGTTTAAAGTGATTTTCATGCTTCCAGGGGCCCAAAACACAAGATTTATGGAATGGTTAAAAGTGCATGAAAATGGCCAATTTACTCACTCTGAGTTCTCAAAAAGGGTTTCTTCACCCCGGGAAGTTAATTAAATACCATTTGGAGGCATTTAATGTTCGAGCAAAAACGGCTGATTTTCGACAAAAGAGATAACACCCCCCCCATTACGTCATGCTTCAGAAATGTGGAAAATGGTCCGTTTTCAAATGTTTTATTTTTGAACGTCAGTTCACATTTGTAGGTGGATCATCAGTGTTAGAGCTAAAATTAGCATGTTTAAAGTGATTTTCATGCTTCCAGGGGCTCGGGAAGTTAATTAAATACCATTTGAAGGCATTTAATGTTCGAGCAAAAACGGCTGATTTTCGACAAAAGAGATAACACCCCCCCATTACGTCATGCTTCAGAAATGTGGAAAATGGTCCGTTTTCAAATGTTTTATTTTTGAACGTCAGTTCACATTTGTAGGTGGATCATCAGTGTTAGAGCTAAAATTAGCATGTTTAAAGTGATTTTCATGCTTCCAGGGGCTCGGGAAGTTAATTAAATACCATTTGGAGGCATTTAATGTTCGAGCAAAAACGGCTGATTTTCGACAAAAGAGATAACACCCCCCCATTACGTCATGCTTCAGAAATGTGGAAAATGGTCCGTTTTCAAATGTTTTATTTTTGAACGTCAGTTCACATTTGTAGGTGGATCATCAGTGTTAGAGCTAAAATTAGCATGTTTAAAGTGATTTTCATGCTTCCAGGGGCCCAAAACACAAGATTAATGGAATGGTTAAAAGTGCATGAAAATGGCCAATTTACTCACTCTGAGTTCTCAAAAAGGGTTTCTTCACCCCGGGAAGTGAAATAAATACCATTTGGAGGCATTTAATGTTCGAGCAAAAACAGCTGATTTTCGACAAAAGAGATAACACCCCCCCATTACGTCATGCTTCAGAAATGTGGAAAATGGTCCGTTTTCAAATGTTTTATTTTTGAACGTCAGTTCACATTTGTAGGTGGATCATCAGTGTTAGAGCTAAAATTAGCATGTTTAAAGTGATTTTCATGCTTCCAGGGGCTCGGGAAGTTAATTAAATACCATTTGGAGGCATTTAATGTTCGAGCAAAAACGGCTGATTTTCGACAAAAGAGATAACACCCCCCCATTACGTCATGCTTCAGAAATGTGGAAAATGGTCCGTTTTCCAATGTTTTATTTTTGAACGTCAGTTCACATTTGTAGGTGGATCATCAGTGTTAGAGCTAAAATTAGCATGTTTAAAGTGATTTTCATGCTTCCAGGGGCCCAAAACACAAGATTTATGGAATGGTTAAAAGTGCATGAAAATGGCCAATTTACTCACTCTGAGTTCTCAAAAAGGGTTTCTTCACCCCGGGAAGTTAATTAAATACCATTTGGAGGCATTTAATGTTCGAGCAAAAACGGCTGATTTTAGACAAAAGAGATAACACCCCCCCATTACGTCATGCTTCAGAAATGTGGAAAATGGTCCGTTTTCAAATGTTTTATTTTTGAACGTCAGTTCACATTTGTAGGTGGATCATCAGTGTTAGAGCTAAAATTAGCATGTTTAAAGTGATTTTCATGCTTCCAGGGGCTCGGGAAGTTAATTAAATACCATTTGGAGGCATTTAATGTTCGAGCAAAAACGGCTGATTTTCGACAAAAGAGATAACACCCCCCCATTACGTCATGCTTCAGAAATGTGGAAAATGGTCTGTTTTCAAATGTTTTATTTTTGAACGTCAGTTCACATTTGTAGGTGGATCATCAGTGTTAGAGCTAAAATTAGCATGTTTAAAGTGATTTTCATGCTTCCAGGGGCCCAAAACACAAGATTTATGGAATGGTTAAAAGTGCATGAAAATGGCCAATTTACTCACTCTGAGTTCTCAAAAAGGGTTTCTTCACCCCGGGAAGTTAATTAAATACCATTTGGAGGCATTTAATGTTCGAGCAAAAACGGCTGATTTTCGACAAAAGAGATAACACCCCCCCATTACGTCATGCTTCAGAAATGTGGAAAATGGTCCGTTTTCAAATGTTTTATTTTTGAACGTCAGTTCACATTTGTAGGTGGATCATCAGTGTTAGAGCTAAAATTAGCATGTTTAAAGTGATTTTCATGCTTCCAGGGGCTCGGGAAGTTAATTAAATACCATTTGGAGGCATTTAATGTTCGAGCAAAAACGGCTGATTTTCGACAAAAGAGATAACACCCCCCCATTACGTCATGCTTCAGAAATGTGGAAAATGGTCCGTTTTCAAATGTTTTATTTTTGAACGTCAGTTCACATTTGTAGGTGGATCATCAGTGTTAGAGCTAAAATTAGCATGTTTAAAGTGATTTTCATGCTTCCAGGGGCCCAAAACACAAGATTTATGGAATGGTTAAAAGTGCATGAAAATGGCCAATTTACTCACTCTGAGTTCTCAAAAAGGGTTTCTTCACCCCGGGAAGTTAATTAAATACCATTTGGAGGCATTTAATGTTCGAGCAAAAACGGCTGATTTTCGACAAAAGAGATAACACCCCCCCATTACGTCATGCTTCAGAAATGTGGAAAATGGTCCGTTTTCAAATGTTTTATTTTTGAACGTCAGTTCACATTTGTAGGTGGATCATCAGTGTTAGAGCTAAAATTAGCATGTTTAAAGTGATTTTCATGCTTCCAGGGGCCCAAAACACAAGATTTATGGAATGGTTAAAAGTGCATGAAAATGGCCAATTTACTCACTCTGAGTTCTCAAAAAGGGTTTCTTCACCCCGGGAAGTGAAATAAATACCATTTGGAGGCATTTAATGTTCGAGCAAAAACGGCTGATTTTTGACAAAAGAGATAACACCCCCCCCATTACGTCATGCTTTAGAAATGTGGAAAATGGTCCGTTTTCAAATGTTTTATTTTTGAACGTCAGTTCACATTTGTAGGTGGATCATCAGTGTTAGAGCTAAAATTAGCATGTTTAAAGTGATTTTCATGCTTCCAGGGGCTCGGGAAGTGAAATAAATACCATTTGGAGGCATTTAATGTTCGAGCAAAAACGGCTGATTTTCGACAAAAGAGATAACACCCCCCCATTACGTCATGCTTCAGAAATGTGGAAAATGGTCCGTTTTCAAATGTTTTATTTTTGAACGTCAGTTCACATTTGTAGGTGGATCATCAGTGTTAGAGCTAAAATTAGCATGTTTAAAGTGATTTTCATGCTTCCAGGGGCCCAAAACACAAGATTTATGGAATGGTTAAAAGTGCATGAAAATGGCCAATTTACTTACTCTGAGTTCTCAAAAAGGGTTTCTTCACCCCGGGAAGTTAATTAAATACCATTTGGAGGCATTTAATGTTCGAGCAAAAACGGCTGATTTTCGACAAAAGAGATAACACCCCCCCATTACGTCATGCTTCAGAAATGTGGAAAATGGTCCGTTTTCAAATGTTTTATTTTTGAACGTCAGTTCACATTTGTAGGTGGATCATCAGTGTTAGAGCTAAAATTAGCATGTTTAAAGTGATTTTCATGCTTCCAGGGGCTCGGGAAGTTAATTAAATACCATTTGGAGGCATTTAATGTTCGAGCAAAAACGGCTGATTTTCGACAAAAGAGATAACACCCCCCCATTACGTCATGCTTCAGAAATGTGGAAAATGGTCCGTTTTCAAATGTTTTATTTTTGAACGTCAGTTCACATTTGTAGGTGGATCATCAGTGTTAGAGCTAAAATTAGCATGTTTAAAGTGATTTTCATGCTTCCAGGGGCTCGGGAAGTGAAATAAATACCATTTGGAGGCATTTAATGTTCGAGCAAAAACGGCTGATTTTCGACAAAAGAGATAACACCCCCCCATTACGTCATGCTTCAGAAATGTGGAAAATGGTCCGTTTTCAAATGTTTTATTTTTGAACGTCAGTTCACATTTGTAGGTGGATCATCAGTGTTAGAGCTAAAATTAGCATGTTTAAAGTGATTTTCATGCTTCCAGGGGCTGGGGAAGTGAAATAAATACCATTTGGAGGCATTTAATGTTCGAGCAAAAACGGCTGATTTTCGACAAAAGAGATAACACCCCCCCATTACGTCATGCTTCAGAAATGTGGAAAATGGTCCGTTTTCAAATGTTTTATTTTTGAACGTCAGTTCACATTTGTAGGTGGATCATCAGTGTTAGAGCTAAAATTAGCATGTTTAAAGTGATTTTCATGCTTCCAGGGGCCCAAAACACAAGATTAATGGAATGGTTAAAAGTGCATGAAAATGGCCAATTTACTCACTCTGAGTTCTCAAAAAGGGTTTCTTCACCCCGGGAAGTTAATTAAATACCATTTGGAGGCATTTAATGTTCGAGCAAAAACGGCTGATTTTCGACAAAAGAGATATCACCCCCCCATTACGTCATGCTTCAGAAATGTGGAAAATGGTCCGTTTTCAAATGTTTTATTTTTGAACGTCAGTTCACATTTGTAGGTGGATCATCAGTGTTAGAGCTAAAATTAGCATGTTTAAAGTGATTTTCATGCTTCCAGGGGCTCGGGAAGTTAATTAAATACCATTTGGAGGCATTTAATGTTCGAGCAAAAACGGCTGATTTTCGACAAAAGAGATAACACCCCCCCATTACGTCATGCTTCAGAAATGTGGAAAATGGTCCGTTTTCAAATGTTTTATTTTTGAACGTCAGTTCACATTTGTAGGTGGATCATCAGTGTTAGAGCTAAAATTAGCATGTTTAAAGTGATTTTCATGCTTCCAGGGGCCCAAAACACAAGATTAATGGAATGGTTAAAAGTGCATGAAAATGGCCAATTTACTCACTCTGAGTTCTCAAAAAGGGTTTCTTCACCCCGGGAAGTGAAATAAATACCATTTGGAGGCATTTAATGTTCGAGCAAAAACGGCTGATTTTCGACAAAAGAGATATCACCCCCCCATTACGTCATGCTTCAGAAATGTGGAAAATGGTCCGTTTTCAAATGTTTTATTTTTGAACGTCAGTTCACATTTGTAGGTGGATCATCAGTGTTAGAGCTAAAATTAGCATGTTTAAAGTGATTTTCATGCTTCCAGGGGCTCGGGAAGTTAATTAAATACCATTTGGAGGCATTTAATGTTCGAGCAAAAACGGCTGATTTTCGACAAAAGAGATAACACCCCCCCATTACGTCATGCTTCAGAAATGTGGAAAATGGTCCGTTTTCAAATGTTTTATTTTTGAACGTCAGTTCACATTTGTAGGTGGATCATCAGTGTTAGAGCTAAAATTAGCATGTTTAAAGTGATTTTCATGCTTCCAGGGGCCCAAAACACAAGATTAATGGAATGGTTAAAAGTGCATGAAAATGGCCAATTTACTCACTCTGAGTTCTCAAAAAGGGTTTCTTCACCCCGGGAAGTGAAATAAATACCATTTGGAGGCATTTAATGTTCGAGCAAAAACGGCTGATTTTCGACAAAAGAGATATCACCCCCCCATTACGTCATGCTTCAGAAATGTGGAAAATGGTCCGTTTTCAAATGTTTTATTTTTGAACGTCAGTTCACATTTGTAGGTGGATCATCAGTGTTAGAGCTAAAATTAGCATGTTTAAAGTGATTTTCATGCTTCCAGGGGCTCGGGAAGTTAATTAAATACCATTTGGAGGCATTTAATGTTCGAGCAAAAACGGCTGATTTTCGACAAAAGAGATAACACCCCCCCATTACGTCATGCTTCAGAAATGTGGAAAATGGTCCGTTTTCAAATGTTTTATTTTTGAACGTCAGTTCACATTTGTAGGTGGATCATCAGTGTTAGAGCTAAAATTAGCATGTTTAAAGTGATTTTCATGCTTCCAGGGGCCCAAAACACAAGATTAATGGAATGGTTAAAAGTGCATGAAAATGGCCAATTTACTCACTCTGAGTTCTCAAAAAGGGTTTCTTCACCCCGGGAAGTGAAATAAATACCATTTGGAGGCATTTAATGTTCGAGCAAAAACGGCTGATTTTCGACAAAAGAGATAACACCCCCCCATTACGTCATGCTTCAGAAATGTGGAAAATGGTCCGTTTTCAAATGTTTTATTTTTGAACGTCAGTTCACATTTGTAGGTGGATCATCAGTGTTAGAGCTAAAATTAGCATGTTTAAAGTGATTTTCATGCTTCCAGGGGCTCGGGAAGTTAATTAAATACCATTTGGAGGCATTTAATGTTCGAGCAAAAACGGCTGATTTTCGACAAAAGAGATAACACCCCCCCATTACGTCATGCTTCAGAAATGTGGAAAATGGTCCGTTTTCAAATGTTTTATTTTTGAACGTCAGTTCACATTTGTAGGTGGATCATCAGTGTTAGAGCTAAAATTAGCATGTTTAAAGTGATTTTCATGCTTCCAGGGGCCCGGGAAGTTAATTAAATACCATTTGGAGGCATTTAATGTTCGAGCAAAAACGGCTGATTTTCGACAAAAGAGATAACACTCCCCCATTACGTCATGCTTCAGAAATGTGGAAAATGGTCCGTTTTCAAATGTTTTATTTTTGAACGTCAGTTCACATTTGTAGGTGGATCATCAGTGTTAGAGCTAAAATTAGCATGTTTAAAGTGATTTTCATGCTTCCAGGGGCCCAAAACACAAGATTAATGGAATGGTTAAAAGTGCATGAAAATGGCCAATTTACTCACTCTGAGTTCTCAAAAAGGGTTTCTTCACCCCGGGAAGTGAAATAAATACCATTTGGAGGCATTTAATGTTCGAGCAAAAACGGCTGATTTTCGACAAAAGAGATAACACCCCCCCATTACGTCATGCTTCAGAAATGTGGAAAATGGTCCGTTTTCAAATGTTTTATTTTTGAACGTCAGTTCACATTTGTAGGTGGATCATCAGTGTTAGAGCTAAAATTAGCATGTTTAAAGTGATTTTCATGCTTCCAGGGGCTCGGGAAGTTAATTAAATACCATTTGAAGGCATTTAATGTTCGAGCAAAAACGGCTGATTTTCGACAAAAGAGATAACACCCCCCCATTACGTCATGCTTCAGAAATGTGGAAAATGGTCCGTTTTCAAATGTTTTATTTTTGAACGTCAGTTCACATTTGTAGGTGGATCATCAGTGTTAGAGCTAAAATTAGCATGTTTAAAGTGATTTTCATGCTTCCAGGGGCTCGGGAAGTTAATTAAATACCATTTGGAGGCATTTAATGTTCGAGCAAAAACGGCTGATTTTCGACAAAAGAGATAACACCCCCCCATTACGTCATGCTTCAGAAATGTGGAAAATGGTCCGTTTTCAAATGTTTTATTTTTGAACGTCAGTTCACATTTGTAGGTGGATCATCAGTGTTAGAGCTAAAATTAGCATGTTTAAAGTGATTTTCATGCTTCCAGGGGCTCGGGAAGTTAATTAAATACCATTTGGAGGCATTTAATGTTCGAGCAAAAACGGCTGATTTTCGACAAAAGAGATAACACCCCCCCATTACGTCATGCTTCAGAAATGTGGAAAATGGTCCGTTTTCAAATGTTTTATTTTTGAACGTCAGTTCACATTTGTAGGTGGATCATCAGTGTTAGAGCTAAAATTAGCATGTTTAAAGTGATTTTCATGCTTCCAGGGGCTCGGGAAGTGAAATAAATACCATTTGGAGGCATTTAATGTTCGAGCAAAAACGGCTGATTTTCGACAAAAGAGATAACACCCCCCCATTACGTCATGCTTCAGAAATGTGGAAAATGGTCCGTTTTCAAATGTTTTATTTTTGAACGTCAGTTCACATTTGTAGGTGGATCATCAGTGTTAGAGCTAAAATTAGCATGTTTAAAGTGATTTTCATGCTTCCAGGGGCTGGGGAAGTGAAATAAATACCATTTGGAGGCATTTAATGTTCGAGCAAAAACGGCTGATTTTCGACAAAAGAGATAACACCCCCCCATTACGTCATGCTTCAGAAATGTGGAAAATGGTCCGTTTTCAAATGTTTTATTTTTGAACGTCAGTTCACATTTGTAGGTGGATCATCAGTGTTAGAGCTAAAATTAGCATGTTTAAAGTGATTTTCATGCTTCCAGGGGCCCAAAACACAAGATTAATGGAATGGTTAAAAGTGCATGAAAATGGCCAATTTACTCACTCTGAGTTCTCAAAAAGGGTTTCTTCACCCCGGGAAGTTAATTAAATACCATTTGGAGGCATTTAATGTTCGAGCAAAAACGGCTGATTTTCGACAAAAGAGATATCACCCCCCCATTACGTCATGCTTCAGAAATGTGGAAAATGGTCCGTTTTCAAATGTTTTATTTTTGAACGTCAGTTCACATTTGTAGGTGGATCATCAGTGTTAGAGCTAAAATTAGCATGTTTAAAGTGATTTTCATGCTTCCAGGGGCTCGGGAAGTTAATTAAATACCATTTGGAGGCATTTAATGTTCGAGCAAAAACGGCTGATTTTCGACAAAAGAGATAACACCCCCCCATTACGTCATGCTTCAGAAATGTGGAAAATGGTCCGTTTTCAAATGTTTTATTTTTGAACGTCAGTTCACATTTGTAGGTGGATCATCAGTGTTAGAGCTAAAATTAGCATGTTTAAAGTGATTTTCATGCTTCCAGGGGCCCAAAACACAAGATTAATGGAATGGTTAAAAGTGCATGAAAATGGCCAATTTACTCACTCTGAGTTCTCAAAAAGGGTTTCTTCACCCCGGGAAGTGAAATAAATACCATTTGGAGGCATTTAATGTTCGAGCAAAAACGGCTGATTTTCGACAAAAGAGATAACACCCCCCCATTACGTCATGCTTCAGAAATGTGGAAAATGGTCCGTTTTCAAATGTTTTATTTTTGAACGTCAGTTCACATTTGTAGGTGTATCATCAGTGTTAGAGCTAAAATTAGCATGTTTAAAGTGATTTTCATGCTTCCAGGGGCTCGGGAAGTTAATTAAATACCATTTGGAGGCATTTAATGTTCGAGCAAAAACGGCTGATTTTCGACAAAAGAGATAACACCCCCCCATTACGTCATGCTTCAGAAATGTGGAAAATGGTCCGTTTTCAAATGTTTTATTTTTGAACGTCAGTTCACATTTGTAGGTGGATCATCAGTGTTAGAGCTAAAATTAGCATGTTTAAAGTGATTTTCATGCTTCCAGGGGCCCAAAACACAAGATTTATGGAATGGTTAAAAGTGCATGAAAATGGCCAATTTACTCACTCTGAGTTCTCAAAAAGGGTTTCTTCACCCCGGGAAGTTAATTAAATACCATTTGGAGGCATTTAATGTTCGAGCAAAAACGGCTGATTTTCGACAAAAGAGATATCACCCCCCCATTACGTCATGCTTCAGAAATGTGGAAAATGGTCCGTTTTCAAATGTTTTATTTTTGAACGTCAGTTCACATTTGTAGGTGGATCATCAGTGTTAGAGCTAAAATTAGCATGTTTAAAGTGATTTTCATGCTTCCAGGGGCTCGGGAAGTTAATTAAATACCATTTGGAGGCATTTAATGTTCGAGCAAAAACGGCTGATTTTCGACAAAAGAGATAACACCCCCCCATTACGTCATGCTTCAGAAATGTGGAAAATGGTCCGTTTTCAAATGTTTTATTTTTGAACGTCAGTTCACATTTGTAGGTGGATCATCAGTGTTAGAGCTAAAATTAGCATGTTTAAAGTGATTTTCATGCTTCCAGGGGCCCAAAACACAAGATTAATGGAATGGTTAAAAGTGCATGAAAATGGCCAATTTACTCACTCTGAGTTCTCAAAAAGGGTTTCTTCACCCCGGGAAGTGAAATAAATACCATTTGGAGGCATTTAATGTTCGAGCAAAAACGGCTGATTTTCGACAAAAGAGATAACACCCCCCCATTACGTCATGCTTCAGAAATGTGGAAAATGGTCCGTTTTCAAATGTTTTATTTTTGAACGTCAGTTCACATTTGTAGGTGTATCATCAGTGTTAGAGCTAAAATTAGCATGTTTAAAGTGATTTTCATGCTTCCAGGGGCTCGGGAAGTTAATTAAATACCATTTGGAGGCATTTAATGTTCGAGCAAAAACGGCTGATTTTCGACAAAAGAGATAACACCCCCCCATTACGTCATGCTTCAGAAATGTGGAAAATGGTCCGTTTTCAAATGTTTTATTTTTGAACGTCAGTTCACATTTGTAGGTGGATCATCAGTGTTAGAGCTAAAATTAGCATGTTTAAAGTGATTTTCATGCTTCCAGGGGCCCGGGAAGTTAATTAAATACCATTTGGAGGCATTTAATGTTCGAGCAAAAACGGCTGATTTTCGACAAAAGAGATAACACCCCCCCATTACGTCATGCTTCAGAAATGTGGAAAATGGTCCGTTTTCAAATGTTTTATTTTTGAACGTCAGTTCACATTTGTAGGTGGATCATCAGTGTTAGAGCTAAAATTAGCATGTTTAAAGTGATTTTCATGCTTCCAGGGGCCCAAAACACAAGATTAATGGAATGGTTAAAAGTGCATGAAAATGGCCAATTTACTCACTCTGAGTTCTCAAAAAGGGTTTCTTCACCCCGGGAAGTGAAATAAATACCATTTGGAGGCATTTAATGTTCGAGCAAAAACGGCTGATTTTCGACAAAAGAGATAACACCCCCCCATTACGTCATGCTTCAGAAATGTGGAAAATGGTCCTTTTTCAAATGTTTTATTTTTGAACGTCAGTTCACATTTGTAGGTGGATCATCAGTGTTAGAGCTAAAATTAGCATGTTTAAAGTGATTTTCATGCTTCCAGGGGCTCGGGAAGTTAATTAAATACCATTTGGAGGAATTTAATGTTCGAGCAAAAACGGCTGATTTTCGACAAAAGAGATAACACCCCCCCATTACGTCATGCTTCAGAAATGTGGAAAATGGTCCGTTTTCAAATGTTTTATTTTTGAACGTCAGTTCACATTTGTAGGTGGATCATCAGTGTTAGAGCTAAAATTAGCATGTTTAAAGTGATTTTCATGCTTCCAGGGGCCCAAAACACAAGATTTATGGAATGGTTAAAAGTGCATGAAAATGGCCAATTTACTCACTCTGAGTTCTCAAAAAGGGTTTCTTCACCCCGGGAAGTTAATTAAATACCATTTGGAGGCATTTAATGTTCGAGCAAAAACGGCTGATTTTCGACAAAAGAGATAACACCCCCCCCATTACGTCATGCTTCAGAAATGTGGAAAATGGTCCGTTTTCAAATGTTTTATTTTTGAACGTCAGTTCACATTTGTAGGTGGATCATCAGTGTTAGAGCTAAAATTAGCATGTTTAAAGTGATTTTCATGCTTCCAGGGGCTCGGGAAGTTAATTAAATACCATTTGAAGGCATTTAATGTTCGAGCAAAAACGGCTGATTTTCGACAAAAGAGATAACACCCCCCCATTACGTCATGCTTCAGAAATGTGGAAAATGGTCCGTTTTCAAATGTTTTATTTTTGAACGTCAGTTCACATTTGTAGGTGGATCATCAGTGTTAGAGCTAAAATTAGCATGTTTAAAGTGATTTTCATGCTTCCAGGGGCTCGGGAAGTTAATTAAATACCATTTGGAGGCATTTAATGTTCGAGCAAAAACGGCTGATTTTCGACAAAAGAGATAACACCCCCCCATTACGTCATGCTTCAGAAATGTGGAAAATGGTCCGTTTTCAAATGTTTTATTTTTGAACGTCAGTTCACATTTGTAGGTGGATCATCAGTGTTAGAGCTAAAATTAGCATGTTTAAAGTGATTTTCATGCTTCCAGGGGCCCAAAACACAAGATTAATGGAATGGTTAAAAGTGCATGAAAATGGCCAATTTACTCACTCTGAATTCTCAAAAAGGGTTTCTTCACCCCGGGAAGTGAAATAAATACCATTTGGAGGCATTTAATGTTCGAGCAAAAACAGCTGATTTTCGACAAAAGAGATAACACCCCCCCATTACGTCATGCTTCAGAAATGTGGAAAATGGTCCGTTTTCAAATGTTTTATTTTTGAACGTCAGTTCACATTTGTAGGTGGATCATCAGTGTTAGAGCTAAAATTAGCATGTTTAAAGTGATTTTCATGCTTCCAGGGGCTCGGGAAGTTAATTAAATACCATTTGGAGGCATTTAATGTTCGAGCAAAAACGGCTGATTTTCGACAAAAGAGATAACACCCCCCCATTACGTCATGCTTCAGAAATGTGGAAAATGGTCCGTTTTCAAATGTTTTATTTTTGAACGTCAGTTCACATTTGTAGGTGGATCATCAGTGTTAGAGCTAAAATTAGCATGTTTAAAGTGATTTTCATGCTTCCAGGGGCCCAAAACACAAGATTTATGGAATGGTTAAAAGTGCATGAAAATGGCCAATTTACTCACTCTGAGTTCTCAAAAAGGGTTTCTTCACCCCGGGAAGTTAATTAAATACCATTTGGAGGCATTTAATGTTCGAGCAAAAACGGCTGATTTTAGACAAAAGAGATAACACCCCCCCATTACGTCATGCTTCAGAAATGTGGAAAATGGTCCGTTTTCAAATGTTTTATTTTTGAACGTCAGTTCACATTTGTAGGTGGATCATCAGTGTTAGAGCTAAAATTAGCATGTTTAAAGTGATTTTCATGCTTCCAGGGGCTCGGGAAGTTAATTAAATACCATTTGGAGGCATTTAATGTTCGAGCAAAAACGGCTGATTTTCGACAAAAGAGATAACACCCCCCCATTACGTCATGCTTCAGAAATGTGGAAAATGGTCTGTTTTCAAATGTTTTATTTTTGAACGTCAGTTCACATTTGTAGGTGGATCATCAGTGTTAGAGCTAAAATTAGCATGTTTAAAGTGATTTTCATGCTTCCAGGGGCCCAAAACACAAGATTTATGGAATGGTTAAAAGTGCATGAAAATGGCCAATTTACTCACTCTGAGTTCTCAAAAAGGGTTTCTTCACCCCGGGAAGTTAATTAAATACCATTTGGAGGCATTTAATGTTCGAGCAAAAACGGCTGATTTTCGACAAAAGAGATAACACCCCCCCATTACGTCATGCTTCAGAAATGTGGAAAATGGTCCGTTTTCAAATGTTTTATTTTTGAACGTCAGTTCACATTTGTAGGTGGATCATCAGTGTTAGAGCTAAAATTAGCATGTTTAAAGTGATTTTCATGCTTCCAGGGGCTCGGGAAGTTAATTAAATACCATTTGGAGGCATTTAATGTTCGAGCAAAAACGGCTGATTTTCGACAAAAGAGATAACACCCCCCCATTACGTCATGCTTCAGAAATGTGGAAAATGGTCCGTTTTCAAATGTTTTATTTTTGAACGTCAGTTCACATTTGTAGGTGGATCATCAGTGTTAGAGCTAAAATTAGCATGTTTAAAGTGATTTTCATGCTTCCAGGGGCCCAAAACACAAGATTTATGGAATGGTTAAAAGTGCATGAAAATGGCCAATTTACTCACTCTGAGTTCTCAAAAAGGGTTTCTTCACCCCGGGAAGTTAATTAAATACCATTTGGAGGCATTTAATGTTCGAGCAAAAACGGCTGATTTTCGACAAAAGAGATAACACCCCCCCATTACGTCATGCTTCAGAAATGTGGAAAATGGTCCGTTTTCAAATGTTTTATTTTTGAACGTCAGTTCACATTTGTAGGTGGATCATCAGTGTTAGAGCTAAAATTAGCATGTTTAAAGTGATTTTCATGCTTCCAGGGGCCCAAAACACAAGATTTATGGAATGGTTAAAAGTGCATGAAAATGGCCAATTTACTCACTCTGAGTTCTCAAAAAGGGTTTCTTCACCCCGGGAAGTGAAATAAATACCATTTGGAGGCATTTAATGTTCGAGCAAAAACGGCTGATTTTTGACAAAAGAGATAACACCCCCCCATTACGTCATGCTTTAGAAATGTGGAAAATGGTCCGTTTTCAAATGTTTTATTTTTGAACGTCAGTTCACATTTGTAGGTGGATCATCAGTGTTAGAGCTAAAATTAGCATGTTTAAAGTGATTTTCATGCTTCCAGGGGCTCGGGAAGTGAAATAAATACCATTTGGAGGCATTTAATGTTCGAGCAAAAACGGCTGATTTTCGACAAAAGAGATAACACCCCCCCATTACGTCATGCTTCAGAAATGTGGAAAATGGTCCGTTTTCAAATGTTTTATTTTTGAACGTCAGTTCACATTTGTAGGTGGATCATCAGTGTTAGAGCTAAAATTAGCATGTTTAAAGTGATTTTCATGCTTCCAGGGGCCCAAAACACAAGATTTATGGAATGGTTAAAAGTGCATGAAAATGGCCAATTTACTCACTCTGAGTTCTCAAAAAGGGTTTCTTCACCCCGGGAAGTTAATTAAATACCATTTGGAGGCATTTAATGTTCGAGCAAAAACGGCTGATTTTCGACAAAAGAGATAACACCCCCCCTATTACGTCATGCTTCAGAAATGTGGAAAATGGTCCGTTTTCAAATGTTTTATTTTTGAACGTCAGTTCACATTTGTAGGTGGATCATCAGTGTTAGAGCTAAAATTAGCATGTTTAAAGTGATTTTCATGCTTCCAGGGGCTCGGGAAGTTAATTAAATACCATTTGGAGGCATTTAATGTTCGAGCAAAAACGGCTGATTTTCGACAAAAGAGATAACACCCCCCCATTACGTCATGCTTCAGAAATGTGGAAAATGGTCCGTTTTCAAATGTTTTATTTTTGAACGTCAGTTCACATTTGTAGGTGGATCATCAGTGTTAGAGCTAAAATTAGCATGTTTAAAGTGATTTTCATGCTTCCAGGGGCTCGGGAAGTGAAATAAATACCATTTGGAGGCATTTAATGTTCGAGCAAAAACGGCTGATTTTCGACAAAAGAGATAACACCCCCCCATTACGTCATGCTTCAGAAATGTGGAAAATGGTCCGTTTTCAAATGTTTTATTTTTGAACGTCAGTTCACATTTGTAGGTGGATCATCAGTGTTAGAGCTAAAATTAGCATGTTTAAAGTGATTTTCATGCTTCCAGGGGCTGGGGAAGTGAAATAAATACCATTTGGAGGCATTTAATGTTCGAGCAAAAACGGCTGATTTTCGACAAAAGAGATAACACCCCCTCATTACGTCATGCTTCAGAAATGTGGAAAATGGTCCGTTTTCAAATGTTTTATTTTTGAACGTCAGTTCACATTTGTAGGTGGATCATCAGTGTTAGAGCTAAAATTAGCATGTTTAAAGTGATTTTCATGCTTCCAGGGGCCCAAAACACAAGATTAATGGAATGGTTAAAAGTGCATGAAAATGGCCAATTTACTCACTCTGAGTTCTCAAAAAGGGTTTCTTCACCCCGGGAAGTTAATTAAATACCATTTGGAGGCATTTAATGTTCGAGCAAAAACGGCTGATTTTCGACAAAAGAGATATCACCCCCCCATTACGTCATGCTTCAGAAATGTGGAAAATGGTCCGTTTTCAAATGTTTTATTTTTGAACGTCAGTTCACATTTGTAGGTGGATCATCAGTGTTAGAGCTAAAATTAGCATGTTTAAAGTGATTTTCATGCTTCCAGGGGCTCGGGAAGTTAATTAAATACCATTTGGAGGCATTTAATGTTCGAGCAAAAACGGCTGATTTTCGACAAAAGAGATAACACCCCCCCATTACGTCATGCTTCAGAAATGTGGAAAATGGTCCGTTTTCAAATGTTTTATTTTTGAACGTCAGTTCACATTTGTAGGTGGATCATCAGTGTTAGAGCTAAAATTAGCATGTTTAAAGTGATTTTCATGCTTCCAGGGGCCCAAAACACAAGATTAATGGAATGGTTAAAAGTGCATGAAAATGGCCAATTTACTCACTCTGAGTTCTCAAAAAGGGTTTCTTCACCCCGGGAAGTGAAATAAATACCATTTGGAGGCATTTAATGTTCGAGCAAAAACGGCTGATTTTCGACAAAAGAGATAACACCCCCCCATTACGTCATGCTTCAGAAATGTGGAAAATGGTCCGTTTTCAAATGTTTTATTTTTGAACGTCAGTTCACATTTGTAGGTGTATCATCAGTGTTAGAGCTAAAATTAGCATGTTTAAAGTGATTTTCATGCTTCCAGGGGCTCGGGAAGTTAATTAAATACCATTTGGAGGCATTTAATGTTCGAGCAAAAACGGCTGATTTTCGACAAAAGAGATAACACCCCCCCATTACGTCATGCTTCAGAAATGTGGAAAATGGTCCGTTTTCAAATGTTTTATTTTTGAACGTCAGTTCACATTTGTAGGTGGATCATCAGTGTTAGAGCTAAAATTAGCATGTTTAAAGTGATTTTCATGCTTCCAGGGGCCCAAAACACAAGATTTATGGAATGGTTAAAAGTGCATGAAAATGGCCAATTTACTCACTCTGAGTTCTCAAAAAGGGTTTCTTCACCCCGGGAAGTTAATTAAATACCATTTGGAGGCATTTAATGTTCGAGCAAAAACGGCTGATTTTCGACAAAAGAGATAACACCCCCCCATTACGTCATGCTTCAGAAATGTGGAAAATGGTCCGTTTTCAAATGTTTTATTTTTGAACGTCAGTTCACATTTGTAGGTGGATCATCAGTGTTAGAGCTAAAATTAGCATGTTTAAAGTGATTTTCATGCTTCCAGGGGCTCGGGAAGTTAATTAAATACCATTTGGAGGCCTTTAATGTTCGAGCAAAAACGGCTGATTTTCGACAAAAGAGATAACACCCCCCCATTACGTCATGCTTCAGAAATGTGGAAAATGGTCCGTTTTCAAATGTTTTATTTTTGAACGTCAGTTCACATTTCTAGGTGTATCATCAGTGTTAGAGCTAAAATTAGCATGTTTAAAGTGATTTTCATGCTTCCAGGGGCTCGGGAAGTTAATTAAATACCATTTGGAGGCATTTAATGTTCGAGCAAAAACGGCTGATTTTCGACAAAAGAGATAACACCCCCCCATTACGTCATGCTTCAGAAATGTGGAAAATGGTCCGTTTTCAAATGTTTTATTTTTGAACGTCAGTTCACATTTGTAGGTGGATCATCAGTGTTAGAGCTAAAATTAGCATGTTTAAAGTGATTTTCATGCTTCCAGGGGCCCAAAACACAAGATTTATGGAATGGTTAAAAGTGCATGAAAATGGCCAATTTACTCACTCTGAGTTCTCAAAAAGGGTTTCTTCACCCCGGGAAGTTAATTAAATACCATTTGGAGGCATTTAATGTTCGAGCAAAAACGGCTGATTTTCGACAAAAGAGATAACACCCCCCCATTACGTCATGCTACAGAAATGTGGAAAATGGTCCGTTTTCAAATGTTTTATTTTTGAACGTCAGTTCACATTTGTAGGTGGATCATCAGTGTTAGAGCTAAAATTAGCATGTTTAAAGTGATTTTCATGCTTCCAGGGGCTCGGGAAGTTAATTAAATACCATTTGGAGGCATTTAATGTTCGAGCAAAAACGGCTGATTTTCGACAAAAGAGATAACACCCCCCCATTACGTCATGCTTCAGAAATGTGGAAAATGGTCCGTTTTCAAATGTTTTATTTTTGAACGTCAGTTCACATTTGTAGGTGGATCATCAGTGTTAGAGCTAAAATTAGCATGTTTAAAGTGATTTTCATGCTTCCAGGGGCCCGGGAAGTTAATTAAATACCATTTGGAGGCATTTAATGTTCGAGCAAAAACGGCTGATTTTCGACAAAAGAGATAACACCCCCCCATTACGTCATGCTTCAGAAATGTGGAAAATGGTCCGTTTTCAAATGTTTTATTTTTGAACGTCAGTTCACATTTGTAGGTGGATCATCAGTGTTAGAGCTAAAATTAGCATGTTTAAAGTGATTTTCATGCTTCCAGGGGCCCAAAACACAAGATTAATGGAATGGTTAAAAGTGCATGAAAATGGCCAATTTACTCACTCTGAGTTCTCAAAAAGGGTTTCTTCACCCCGGGAAGTGAAATAAATACCATTTGGAGGCATTTAATGTTCGAGCAAAAACGGCTGATTTTCGACAAAAGAGATAACACCCCCCCATTACGTCATGCTTCAGAAATGTGGAAAATGGTCCTTTTTCAAATGTTTTATTTTTGAACGTCAGTTCACATTTGTAGGTGGATCATCAGTGTTAGAGCTAAAATTAGCATGTTTAAAGTGATTTTCATGCTTCCAGGGGCTCGGGAAGTTAATTAAATACCATTTGGAGGAATTTAATGTTCGAGCAAAAACGGCTGATTTTCGACAAAAGAGATAACACCCCCCCATTACGTCATGCTTCAGAAATGTGGAAAATGGTCCGTTTTCAAATGTTTTATTTTTGAACGTCAGTTCACATTTGTAGGTGGATCATCAGTGTTAGAGCTAAAATTAGCATGTTTAAAGTGATTTTCATGCTTCCAGGGGCCCAAAACACAAGATTTATGGAATGGTTAAAAGTGCATGAAAATGGCCAATTTACTCACTCTGAGTTCTCAAAAAGGGTTTCTTCACCCCGGGAAGTTAATTAAATACCATTTGGAGGCATTTAATGTTCGAGCAAAAACGGCTGATTTTCGACAAAAGAGATAACACCCCCCCATTACGTCATGCTTCAGAAATGTGGAAAATGGTCCGTTTTCAAATGTTTTATTTTTGAACGTCAGTTCACATTTGTAGGTGGATCATCAGTGTTAGAGCTAAAATTAGCATGTTTAAAGTGATTTTCATGCTTCCAGGGGCTCGGGAAGTTAATTAAATACCATTTGGAGGCATTTAATGTTCGAGCAAAAACGGCTGATTTTCGACAAAAGAGATAACACCCCCCCATTACGTCATGCTTCAGAAATGTGGAAAATGGTCCGTTTTCAAATGTTTTATTTTTGAACGTCAGTTCACATTTGTAGGTGGATCATCAGTGTTAGAGCTAAAATTAGCATGTTTAAAGTGATTTTCATGCTTCCAGGGGCCCAAAACACAAGATTAATGGAATGGTTAAAAGTGCATGAAAATGGCCAATTTACTCACTCTGAGTTCTCAAAAAGGGTTTCTTCACCCCGGGAAGTGAAATAAATACCATTTGGAGGCATTTAATGTTCGAGCAAAAACAGCTGATTTTCGACAAAAGAGATAACACCCCCCCATTACGTCATGCTTCAGAAATGTGGAAAATGGTCCGTTTTCAAATGTTTTATTTTTGAACGTCAGTTCACATTTGTAGGTGGATCATCAGTGTTAGAGCTAAAATTAGCATGTTTAAAGTGATTTTCATGCTTCCAGGGGCTCGGGAAGTTAATTAAATACCATTTGGAGGCATTTAATGTTCGAGCAAAAACGGCTGATTTTCGACAAAAGAGATAACACCCCCCCATTACGTCATGCTTCAGAAATGTGGAAAATGGTCCGTTTTCAAATGTTTTATTTTTGAACGTCAGTTCACATTTGTAGGTGGATCATCAGTGTTAGAGCTAAAATTAGCATGTTTAAAGTGATTTTCATGCTTCCAGGGGCCCAAAACACAAGATTTATGGAATGGTTAAAAGTGCATGAAAATGGCCAATTTACTCACTCTGAGTTCTCAAAAAGGGTTTCTTCACCCCGGGAAGTTAATTAAATACCATTTGGAGGCATTTAATGTTCGAGCAAAAACGGCTGATTTTAGACAAAAGAGATAACACCCCCCCATTACGTCATGCTTCAGAAATGTGGAAAATGGTCCGTTTTCAAATGTTTTATTTTTGAACGTCAGTTCACATTTGTAGGTGGATCATCAGTGTTAGAGCTAAAATTAGCATGTTTAAAGTGATTTTCATGCTTCCAGGGTCTCGGGAAGTTAATTAAATACCATTTGGAGGCATTTAATGTTCGAGCAAAAACGGCTGATTTTCGACAAAAGAGATAACACCCCCCCATTACGTCATGCTTCAGAAATGTGGAAAATGGTCTGTTTTCAAATGTTTTATTTTTGAACGTCAGTTCACATTTGTAGGTGGATCATCAGTGTTAGAGCTAAAATTAGCATGTTTAAAGTGATTTTCATGCTTCCAGGGGCCCAAAACACAAGATTTATGGAATGGTTAAAAGTGCATGAAAATGGCCAATTTACTCACTCTGAGTTCTCAAAAAGGGTTTCTTCACCCCGGGAAGTTAATTAAATACCATTTGGAGGCATTTAATGTTCGAGCAAAAACGGCTGATTTTCGACAAAAGAGATAACACCCCCCCATTACGTCATGCTTCAGAAATGTGGAAAATGGTCCGTTTTCAAATGTTTTATTTTTGAACGTCAGTTCACATTTGTAGGTGGATCATCAGTGTTAGAGCTAAAATTAGCATGTTTAAAGTGATTTTCATGCTTCCAGGGGCTCGGGAAGTTAATTAAATACCATTTGGAGGCATTTAATGTTCGAGCAAAAACGGCTGATTTTCGACAAAAGAGATAACACCCCCCCATTACGTCATGCTTCAGAAATGTGGAAAATGGTCCGTTTTCAAATGTTTTATTTTTGAACGTCAGTTCACATTTGTAGGTGGATCATCAGTGTTAGAGCTAAAATTAGCATGTCTAAAGTGATTTTCATGCTTCCAGGGGCCCAAAACACAAGATTTATGGAATGGTTAAAAGTGCATGAAAATGGCCAATTTACTCACTCTGAGTTCTCAAAAAGGGTTTCTTCACCCCGGGAAGTTAATTAAATACCATTTGGAGGCATTTAATGTTCGAGCAAAAACGGCTGATTTTCGACAAAAGAGATAACACCCCCCCATTACGTCATGCTTCAGAAATGTGGAAAATGGTCCGTTTTCAAATGTTTTATTTTTGAACGTCAGTTCACATTTGTAGGTGGATCATCAGTGTTAGAGCTAAAATTAGCATGTTTAAAGTGATTTTCATGCTTCCAGGGGCCCAAAACACAAGATTTATGGAATGGTTAAAAGTGCATGAAAATGGCCAATTTACTCACTCTGAGTTCTCAAAAAGGGTTTCTTCACCCCGGGAAGTGAAATAAATACCATTTGGAGGCATTTAATGTTCGAGCAAAAACGGCTGATTTTTGACAAAAGAGATAACACCCCCCCATTACGTCATGCTTTAGAAATGTGGAAAATGGTCCGTTTTCAAATGTTTTATTTTTGAACGTCAGTTCACATTTGTAGGTGGATCATCAGTGTTAGAGCTAAAATTAGCATGTTTAAAGTGATTTTCATGCTTCCAGGGGCTCGGGAAGTGAAATAAATACCATTTGGAGGCATTTAATGTTCGAGCAAAAACGGCTGATTTTCGACAAAAGAGATAACACCCCCCCATTACGTCATGCTTCAGAAATGTGGAAAATGGTCCGTTTTCAAATGTTTTATTTTTGAACGTCAGTTCACATTTGTAGGTGGATCATCAGTGTTAGAGCTAAAATTAGCATGTTTAAAGTGATTTTCATGCTTTCAGGGGCCCAAAACACAAGATTTATGGAATGGTTAAAAGTGCATGAAAATGGCCAATTTACTCACTCTGAGTTCTCAAAAAGGGTTTCTTCACCCCGGGAAGTTAATTAAATACCATTTGGAGGCATTTAATGTTCGAGCAAAAACGGCTGATTTTCGACAAAAGAGATAACACCCCCCCATTACGTCATGCTTCAGAAATGTGGAAAATGGTCCGTTTTCAAATGTTTTATTTTTGAACGTCAGTTCACATTTGTAGGTGGATCATCAGTGTTAGAGCTAAAATTAGCATGTTTAAAGTGATTTTCATGCTTCCAGGGGCTCGGGAAGTTAATTAAATACCATTTGGAGGCATTTAATGTTCGAGCAAAAACGGCTGATTTTCGACAAAAGAGATAACACCCCCCCATTACGTCATGCTTCAGAAATGTGGAAAATGGTCCGTTTTCAAATGTTTTATTTTTGAACGTCAGTTCACATTTGTAGGTGGATCATCAGTGTTAGAGCTAAAATTAGCATGTTTAAAGTGATTTTCATGCTTCCAGGGGCTCGGGAAGTGAAATAAATACCATTTGGAGGCATTTAATGTTCGAGCAAAAACGGCTGATTTTCGACAAAAGAGATAACACCCCCCCATTACGTCATGCTTCAGAAATGTGGAAAATGGTCCGTTTTCAAATGTTTTATTTTTGAACGTCAGTTCACATTTGTAGGTGGATCATCAGTGTTAGAGCTAAAATTAGCATGTTTAAAGTGATTTTCATGCTTCCAGGGGCTGGGGAAGTGAAATAAATACCATTTGGAGGCATTTAATGTTCGAGCAAAAACGGCTGATTTTCGACAAAAGAGATAACACCCCCCCATTACGTCATGCTTCAGAAATGTGGAAAATGGTCCGTTTTCAAATGTTTTATTTTTGAACGTCAGTTCACATTTGTAGGTGGATCATCAGTGTTAGAGCTAAAATTAGCATGTTTAAAGTGATTTTCATGCTTCCAGGGGCCCAAAACACAAGATTAATGGAATGGTTAAAAGTGCATGAAAATGGCTAATTTACTCACTCTGAGTTCTCAAAAAGGGTTTCTTCACCCCGGGAAGTTAATTAAATACCATTTGGAGGCATTTAATGTTCGAGCAAAAACGGCTGATTTTCGACAAAAGAGATATCACCCCCCCATTACGTCATGCTTCAGAAATGTGGAAAATGGTCCGTTTTCAAATGTTTTATTTTTGAACGTCAGTTCACATTTGTAGGTGGATCATCAGTGTTAGAGCTAAAATTAGCATGTTTAAAGTGATTTTCATGCTTCCAGGGGCTCGGGAAGTTAATTAAATACCATTTGGAGGCATTTAATGTTCGAGCAAAAACGGCTGATTTTCGACAAAAGAGATAACACCCCCCCCATTACGTCATGCTTCAGAAATGTGGAAAATGGTCCGTTTTCAAATGTTTTATTTTTGAACGTCAGTTCACATTTGTAGGTGGATCATCAGTGTTAGAGCTAAAATTAGCATGTTTAAAGTGATTTTCATGCTTCCAGGGGCCCAAAACACAAGATTAATGGAATGGTTAAAAGTGCATGAAAATGGCCAATTTACTCACTCTGAGTTCTCAAAAAGGGTTTCTTCACCCCGGGAAGTGAAATAAATACCATTTGGAGGCATTTAATGTTCGAGCAAAAACGGCTGATTTTCGACAAAAGAGATATCACCCCCCCATTACGTCATGCTTCAGAAATGTGGAAAATGGTCCGTTTTCAAATGTTTTATTTTTGAACGTCAGTTCACATTTGTAGGTGGATCATCAGTGTTAGAGCTAAAATTAGCATGTTTAAAGTGATTTTCATGCTTCCAGGGGCTCGGGAAGTTAATTAAATACCATTTGGAGGCATTTAATGTTCGAGCAAAAACGGCTGATTTTCGACAAAAGAGATAACACCCCCCCATTACGTCATGCTTCAGAAATGTGGAAAATGGTCCGTTTTCAAATGTTTTATTTTTGAACGTCAGTTCACATTTGTAGGTGGATCATCAGTGTTAGAGCTAAAATTAGCATGTTTAAAGTGATTTTCATGCTTCCAGGGGCCCAAAACACAAGATTAATGGAATGGTTAAAAGTGCATGAAAATGGCCAATTTACTCACTCTGAGTTCTCAAAAAGGGTTTCTTCACCCCGGGAAGTGAAATAAATACCATTTGGAGGCATTTAATGTTCGAGCAAAAACGGCTGATTTTCGACAAAAGAGATAACACCCCCCCATTACGTCATGCTTCAGAAATGTGGAAAATGGTCCGTTTTCAAATGTTTTATTTTTGAACGTCAGTTCACATTTGTAGGTGTATCATCAGTGTTAGAGCTAAAATTAGCATGTTTAAAGTGATTTTCATGCTTCCAGGGGCTCGGGAAGTTAATTAAATACCATTTGGAGGCATTTAATGTTCGAGCAAAAACGGCTGATTTTCGACAAAAGAGATAACACCCCCCCATTACGTCATGCTTCAGAAATGTGGAAAATGGTCCGTTTTCAAATGTTTTATTTTTGAACGTCAGTTCACATTTGTAGGTGGATCATCAGTGTTAGAGCTAAAATTAGCATGTTTAAAGTGATTTTCATGCTTCCAGGGGCCCAAAACACAAGATTTATGGAATGGTTAAAAGTGCATGAAAATGGCCAATTTACTCACTCTGAGTTCTCAAAAAGGGTTTCTTCACCCCGGGAAGTTAATTAAATACCATTTGGAGGCATTTAATGTTCGAGCAAAAACGGCTGATTTTCGACAAAAGAGATAACACCCCCCCATTACGTCATGCTTCAGAAATGTGGAAAATGGTCCGTTTTCAAATGTTTTATTTTTGAACGTCAGTTCACATTTGTAGGTGGATCATCAGTGTTAGAGCTAAAATTAGCATGTTTAAAGTGATTTTCATGCTTCCAGGGGCTCGGGAAGTTAATTAAATACCATTTGGAGGCCTTTAATGTTCGAGCAAAAACGGCTGATTTTCGACAAAAGAGATAACACCCCCCCATTACGTCATGCTTCAGAAATGTGGAAAATGGTCCGTTTTCAAATGTTTTATTTTTGAACGTCAGTTCACATTTCTAGGTGTATCATCAGTGTTAGAGCTAAAATTAGCATGTTTAAAGTGATTTTCATGCTTCCAGGGGCTCGGGAAGTTAATTAAATACCATTTGGAGGCATTTAATGTTCGAGCAAAAACGGCTGATTTTCGACAAAAGAGATAACACCCCCCCATTACGTCATGCTTCAGAAATGTGGAAAATGGTCCGTTTTCAAATGTTTTATTTTTGAACGTCAGTTCACATTTGTAGGTGGATCATCAGTGTTAGAGCTAAAATTAGCATGTTTAAAGTGATTTTCATGCTTCCAGGGGCCCAAAACACAAGATTTATGGAATGGTTAAAAGTGCATGAAAATGGCCAATTTACTCACTCTGAGTTCTCAAAAAGGGTTTCTTCACCCCGGGAAGTTAATTAAATACCATTTGGAGGCATTTAATGTTCGAGCAAAAACGGCTGATTTTCGACAAAAGAGATAACACCCCCCCATTACGTCATGCTACAGAAATGTGGAAAATGGTCCGTTTTCAAATGTTTTATTTTTGAACGTCAGTTCACATTTGTAGGTGGATCATCAGTGTTAGAGCTAAAATTAGCATGTTTAAAGTGATTTTCATGCTTCCAGGGGCTCGGGAAGTTAATTAAATACCATTTGGAGGCATTTAATGTTCGAGCAAAAACGGCTGATTTTCGACAAAAGAGATAACACCCCCCCATTACGTCATGCTTCAGAAATGTGGAAAATGGTCCGTTTTCAAATGTTTTATTTTTGAACGTCAGTTCACATTTGTAGGTGGATCATCAGTGTTAGAGCTAAAATTAGCATGTTTAAAGTGATTTTCATGCTTCCAGGGGCCCGGGAAGTTAATTAAATACCATTTGGAGGCATTTAATGTTCGAGCAAAAACGGCTGATTTTCGACAAAAGAGATAACACCCCCCCATTACGTCATGCTTCAGAAATGTGGAAAATGGTCCGTTTTCAAATGTTTTATTTTTGAACGTCAGTTCACATTTGTAGGTGGATCATCAGTGTTAGAGCTAAAATTAGCATGTTTAAAGTGATTTTCATGCTTCCAGGGGCCCAAAACACAAGATTAATGGAATGGTTAAAAGTGCATGAAAATGGCCAATTTACTCACTCTGAGTTCTCAAAAAGGGTTTCTTCACCCCGGGAAGTGAAATAAATACCATTTGGAGGCATTTAATGTTCGAGCAAAAACGGCTGATTTTCGACAAAAGAGATAACACCCCCCCATTACGTCATGCTTCAGAAATGTGGAAAATGGTCCTTTTTCAAATGTTTTATTTTTGAACGTCAGTTCACATTTGTAGGTGGATCATCAGTGTTAGAGCTAAAATTAGCATGTTTAAAGTGATTTTCATGCTTCCAGGGGCTCGGGAAGTTAATTAAATACCATTTGGAGGAATTTAATGTTCGAGCAAAAACGGCTGATTTTCGACAAAAGAGATAACACCCCCCCATTACGTCATGCTTCAGAAATGTGGAAAATGGTCCGTTTTCAAATGTTTTATTTTTGAACGTCAGTTCACATTTGTAGGTGGATCATCAGTGTTAGAGCTAAAATTAGCATGTTTAAAGTGATTTTCATGCTTCCAGGGGCCCAAAACACAAGATTTATGGAATGGTTAAAAGTGCATGAAAATGGCCAATTTACTCACTCTGAGTTCTCAAAAAGGGTTTCTTCACCCCGGGAAGTTAATTAAATACCATTTGGAGGCATTTAATGTTCGAGCAAAAACGGCTGATTTTCGACAAAAGAGATAACACCCCCCCATTACGTCATGCTTCAGAAATGTGGAAAATGGTCCGTTTTCAAATGTTTTATTTTTGAACGTCAGTTCACATTTGTAGGTGGATCATCAGTGTTAGAGCTAAAATTAGCATGTTTAAAGTGATTTTCATGCTTCCAGGGGCTCGGGAAGTTAATTAAATACCATTTGGAGGCATTTAATGTTCGAGCAAAAACGGCTGATTTTCGACAAAAGAGATAACACCCCCCCATTACGTCATGCTTCAGAAATGTGGAAAATGGTCCGTTTTCAAATGTTTTATTTTTGAACGTCAGTTCACATTTGTAGGTGGATCATCAGTGTTAGAGCTAAAATTAGCATGTTTAAAGTGATTTTCATGCTTCCAGGGGCCCAAAACACAAGATTAATGGAATGGTTAAAAGTGCATGAAAATGGCCAATTTACTCACTCTGAGTTCTCAAAAAGGGTTTCTTCACCCCGGGAAGTGAAATAAATACCATTTGGAGGCATTTAATGTTCGAGCAAAAACAGCTGATTTTCGACAAAAGAGATAACACCCCCCCATTACGTCATGCTTCAGAAATGTGGAAAATGGTCCGTTTTCAAATGTTTTATTTTTGAACGTCAGTTCACATTTGTAGGTGGATCATCAGTGTTAGAGCTAAAATTAGCATGTTTAAAGTGATTTTCATGCTTCCAGGGGCTCGGGAAGTTAATTAAATACCATTTGGAGGCATTTAATGTTCGAGCAAAAACGGCTGATTTTCGACAAAAGAGATAACACCCCCCCATTACGTCATGCTTCAGAAATGTGGAAAATGGTCCGTTTTCAAATGTTTTATTTTTGAACGTCAGTTCACATTTGTAGGTGGATCATCAGTGTTAGAGCTAAAATTAGCATGTTTAAAGTGATTTTCATGCTTCCAGGGGCCCAAAACACAAGATTTATGGAATGGTTAAAAGTGCATGAAAATGGCCAATTTACTCACTCTGAGTTCTCAAAAAGGGTTTCTTCACCCCGGGAAGTTAATTAAATACCATTTGGAGGCATTTAATGTTCGAGCAAAAACGGCTGATTTTAGACAAAAGAGATAACACCCCCCCATTACGTCATGCTTCAGAAATGTGGAAAATGGTCCGTTTTCAAATGTTTTATTTTTGAACGTCAGTTCACATTTGTAGGTGGATCATCAGTGTTAGAGCTAAAATTAGCATGTTTAAAGTGATTTTCATGCTTCCAGGGTCTCGGGAAGTTAATTAAATACCATTTGGAGGCATTTAATGTTCGAGCAAAAACGGCTGATTTTCGACAAAAGAGATAACACCCCCCCATTACGTCATGCTTCAGAAATGTGGAAAATGGTCTGTTTTCAAATGTTTTATTTTTGAACGTCAGTTCACATTTGTAGGTGGATCATCAGTGTTAGAGCTAAAATTAGCATGTTTAAAGTGATTTTCATGCTTCCAGGGGCCCAAAACACAAGATTTATGGAATGGTTAAAAGTGCATGAAAATGGCCAATTTACTCACTCTGAGTTCTCAAAAAGGGTTTCTTCACCCCGGGAAGTTAATTAAATACCATTTGGAGGCATTTAATGTTCGAGCAAAAACGGCTGATTTTCGACAAAAGAGATAACACCCCCCCATTACGTCATGCTTCAGAAATGTGGAAAATGGTCCGTTTTCAAATGTTTTATTTTTGAACGTCAGTTCACATTTGTAGGTGGATCATCAGTGTTAGAGCTAAAATTAGCATGTTTAAAGTGATTTTCATGCTTCCAGGGGCTCGGGAAGTTAATTAAATACCATTTGGAGGCATTTAATGTTCGAGCAAAAACGGCTGATTTTCGACAAAAGAGATAACACCCCCCCATTACGTCATGCTTCAGAAATGTGGAAAATGGTCCGTTTTCAAATGTTTTATTTTTGAACGTCAGTTCACATTTGTAGGTGGATCATCAGTGTTAGAGCTAAAATTAGCATGTCTAAAGTGATTTTCATGCTTCCAGGGGCCCAAAACACAAGATTTATGGAATGGTTAAAAGTGCATGAAAATGGCCAATTTACTCACTCTGAGTTCTCAAAAAGGGTTTCTTCACCCCGGGAAGTTAATTAAATACCATTTGGAGGCATTTAATGTTCGAGCAAAAACGGCTGATTTTCGACAAAAGAGATAACACCCCCCCATTACGTCATGCTTCAGAAATGTGGAAAATGGTCCGTTTTCAAATGTTTTATTTTTGAACGTCAGTTCACATTTGTAGGTGGATCATCAGTGTTAGAGCTAAAATTAGCATGTTTAAAGTGATTTTCATGCTTCCAGGGGCCCAAAACACAAGATTTATGGAATGGTTAAAAGTGCATGAAAATGGCCAATTTACTCACTCTGAGTTCTCAAAAAGGGTTTCTTCACCCCGGGAAGTGAAATAAATACCATTTGGAGGCATTTAATGTTCGAGCAAAAACGGCTGATTTTTGACAAAAGAGATAACACCCCCCCATTACGTCATGCTTTAGAAATGTGGAAAATGGTCCGTTTTCAAATGTTTTATTTTTGAACGTCAGTTCACATTTGTAGGTGGATCATCAGTGTTAGAGCTAAAATTAGCATGTTTAAAGTGATTTTCATGCTTCCAGGGGCTCGGGAAGTGAAATAAATACCATTTGGAGGCATTTAATGTTCGAGCAAAAACGGCTGATTTTCGACAAAAGAGATAACACCCCCCCATTACGTCATGCTTCAGAAATGTGGAAAATGGTCCGTTTTCAAATGTTTTATTTTTGAACGTCAGTTCACATTTGTAGGTGGATCATCAGTGTTAGAGCTAAAATTAGCATGTTTAAAGTGATTTTCATGCTTTCAGGGGCCCAAAACACAAGATTTATGGAATGGTTAAAAGTGCATGAAAATGGCCAATTTACTCACTCTGAGTTCTCAAAAAGGGTTTCTTCACCCCGGGAAGTTAATTAAATACCATTTGGAGGCATTTAATGTTCGAGCAAAAACGGCTGATTTTCGACAAAAGAGATAACACCCCCCCATTACGTCATGCTTCAGAAATGTGGAAAATGGTCCGTTTTCAAATGTTTTATTTTTGAACGTCAGTTCACATTTGTAGGTGGATCATCAGTGTTAGAGCTAAAATTAGCATGTTTAAAGTGATTTTCATGCTTCCAGGGGCTCGGGAAGTTAATTAAATACCATTTGGAGGCATTTAATGTTCGAGCAAAAACGGCTGATTTTCGACAAAAGAGATAACACCCCCCCATTACGTCATGCTTCAGAAATGTGGAAAATGGTCCGTTTTCAAATGTTTTATTTTTGAACGTCAGTTCACATTTGTAGGTGGATCATCAGTGTTAGAGCTAAAATTAGCATGTTTAAAGTGATTTTCATGCTTCCAGGGGCTCGGGAAGTGAAATAAATACCATTTGGAGGCATTTAATGTTCGAGCAAAAACGGCTGATTTTCGACAAAAGAGATAACACCCCCCCATTACGTCATGCTTCAGAAATGTGGAAAATGGTCCGTTTTCAAATGTTTTATTTTTGAACGTCAGTTCACATTTGTAGGTGGATCATCAGTGTTAGAGCTAAAATTAGCATGTTTAAAGTGATTTTCATGCTTCCAGGGGCTGGGGAAGTGAAATAAATACCATTTGGAGGCATTTAATGTTCGAGCAAAAACGGCTGATTTTCGACAAAAGAGATAACACCCCCCCATTACGTCATGCTTCAGAAATGTGGAAAATGGTCCGTTTTCAAATGTTTTATTTTTGAACGTCAGTTCACATTTGTAGGTGGATCATCAGTGTTAGAGCTAAAATTAGCATGTTTAAAGTGATTTTCATGCTTCCAGGGGCCCAAAACACAAGATTAATGGAATGGTTAAAAGTGCATGAAAATGGCTAATTTACTCACTCTGAGTTCTCAAAAAGGGTTTCTTCACCCCGGGAAGTTAATTAAATACCATTTGGAGGCATTTAATGTTCGAGCAAAAACGGCTGATTTTCGACAAAAGAGATATCACCCCCCCATTACGTCATGCTTCAGAAATGTGGAAAATGGTCCGTTTTCAAATGTTTTATTTTTGAACGTCAGTTCACATTTGTAGGTGGATCATCAGTGTTAGAGCTAAAATTAGCATGTTTAAAGTGATTTTCATGCTTCCAGGGGCTCGGGAAGTTAATTAAATACCATTTGGAGGCATTTAATGTTCGAGCAAAAACGGCTGATTTTCGACAAAAGAGATAACACCCCCCCCATTACGTCATGCTTCAGAAATGTGGAAAATGGTCCGTTTTCAAATGTTTTATTTTTGAACGTCAGTTCACATTTGTAGGTGGATCATCAGTGTTAGAGCTAAAATTAGCATGTTTAAAGTGATTTTCATGCTTCCAGGGGCCCAAAACACAAGATTAATGGAATGGTTAAAAGTGCATGAAAATGGCCAATTTACTCACTCTGAGTTCTCAAAAAGGGTTTCTTCACCCCGGGAAGTGAAATAAATACCATTTGGAGGCATTTAATGTTCGAGCAAAAACGGCTGATTTTCGACAAAAGAGATAACACCCCCCCATTACGTCATGCTTCAGAAATGTGGAAAATGGTCCGTTTTCAAATGTTTTATTTTTGAACGTCAGTTCACATTTGTAGGTGTATCATCAGTGTTAGAGCTAAAATTAGCATGTTTAAAGTGATTTTCATGCTTCCAGGGGCTCGGGAAGTTAATTAAATACCATTTGGAGGCATTTAATGTTCGAGCAAAAACGGCTGATTTTCGACAAAAGAGATAACACCCCCCCATTACGTCATGCTTCAGAAATGTGGAAAATGGTCCGTTTTCAAATGTTTTATTTTTGAACGTCAGTTCACATTTGTAGGTGGATCATCAGTGTTAGAGCTAAAATTAGCATGTTTAAAGTGATTTTCATGCTTCCAGGGGCCCAAAACACAAGATTTATGGAATGGTTAAAAGTGCATGAAAATGGCCAATTTACTCACTCTGAGTTCTCAAAAAGGGTTTCTTCACCCCGGGAAGTTAATTAAATACCATTTGGAGGCATTTAATGTTCGAGCAAAAACGGCTGATTTTCGACAAAAGAGATAACACCCCCCCCATTACGTCATGCTTCAGAAATGTGGAAAATGGTCCGTTTTCAAATGTTTTATTTTTGAACGTCAGTTCACATTTGTAGGTGGATCATCAGTGTTAGAGCTAAAATTAGCATGTTTAAAGTGATTTTCATGCTTCCAGGGGCTCGGGAAGTTAATTAAATACCATTTGGAGGAATTTAATGTTCGAGCAAAAACGGCTGATTTTCGACAAAAGAGATAACACCCCCCCATTACGTCATGCTTCAGAAATGTGGAAAATGGTCCGTTTTCAAATGTTTTATTTTTGAACGTCAGTTCACATTTGTAGGTGGATCATCAGTGTTAGAGCTAAAATTAGCATGTTTAAAGTGATTTTCATGCTTCCAGGGGCTCGGGAAGTTAAATAAATACCATTTGGAGGCATTTAATGTTCGAGCAAAAACGGCTGATTTTCGACAAAAGAGATAACATCCCCCCATTACGTCATGCTTCAGAAATGTGGAAAATGGTCCGTTTTCAAATGTTTTATTTTTGAACGTCAGTTCACATTTGTAGGTGGATCATCAGTGTTAGAGCTAAAATTAGCATGTTTAAAGTGATTTTCATGCTTCCAGGGGCTGGGGAAGTGAAATAAATACCATTTGGAGGCATTTAATGTTCGAGCAAAAACGGCTGATTTTCGACAAAAGAGATAACACCCCCCCATTACGTCATGCTTCAGAAATGTGGAAAATGGTCCGTTTTCAAATGTTTTATTTTTGAACGTCAGTTCACATTTGTAGGTGGATCATCAGTGTTAGAGCTAAAATTAGCATGTTTAAAGTGATTTTCATGCTTCCAGGGGCCCAAAACACAAGATTAATGGAATGGTTAAAAGTGCATGAAAATGGCCAATTTACTCACTCTGAGTTCTCAAAAAGGGTTTCTTCACCCCGGGAAGTTAATTAAATACCATTTGGAGGCATTTAATGTTCGAGCAAAAACGGCTGATTTTCGACAAAAGAGATATCACCCCCCCATTACGTCATGCTTCAGAAATGTGGAAAATGGTCCGTTTTCAAATGTTTTATTTTTGAACGTCAGTTCACATTTGTAGGTGGATCATCAGTGTTAGAGCTAAAATTAGCATGTTTAAAGTGATTTTCATGCTTCCAGGGGCTCGGGAAGTTAATTAAATACCATTTGGAGGCATTTAATGTTCGAGCAAAAACGGCTGATTTTCGACAAAAGAGATAACACCCCCCCATTACGTCATGCTTCAGAAATGTGGAAAATGGTCCGTTTTCAAATGTTTTATTTTTGAACGTCAGTTCACATTTGTAGGTGGATCATCAGTGTTAGAGCTAAAATTAGCATGTTTAAAGTGATTTTCATGCTTCCAGGGGCCCAAAACACAAGATTAATGGAATGGTTAAAAGTGCATGAAAATGGCCAATTTACTCACTCTGAGTTCTCAAAAAGGGTTTCTTCACCCCGGGAAGTGAAATAAATACCATTTGGAGGCATTTAATGTTCGAGCAAAAACGGCTGATTTTCGACAAAAGAGATAACATCCCCCCATTACGTCATGCTTCAGAAATGTGGAAAATGGTCCGTTTTCAAATGTTTTATTTTTGAACGTCAGTTCACATTTGTAGGTGTATCATCAGTGTTAGAGCTAAAATTAGCATGTTTAAAGTGATTTTCATGCTTCCAGGGGCTCGGGAAGTTAATTAAATACCATTTGGAGGCATTTAATGTTCGAGCAAAAACGGCTGATTTTCGACAAAAGAGATAACACCCCCCCATTACGTCATGCTTCAGAAATGTGGAAAATGGTCCGTTTTCAAATGTTTTATTTTTGAACGTCAGTTCACATTTGTAGGTGGATCATCAGTGTTAGAGCTAAAATTAGCATGTTTAAAGTGATTTTCATGCTTCCAGGGGCTCGGGAAGTTAAATAAATACCATTTGGAGGCATTTAATGTTCGAGCAAAAACGGCTGATTTTCGACAAAAGAGATAACATCCCCCCATTACGTCATGCTTCAGAAATGTGGAAAATGGTCCGTTTTCAAATGTTTTATTTTTGAACGTCAGTTCACATTTGTAGGTGGATCATCAGTGTTAGAGCTAAAATTAGCATGTTTAAAGTGATTTTCATGCTTCCAGGGGCCCAAAACACAAGATTTATGGAATGGTTAAAAGTGCATGAAAATGGCCAATTTACTCACTCTGAGTTCTCAAAAAGGGTTTCTTCACCCCGGGAAGTTAATTAAATACCATTTGGAGGCATTTAATGTTCGAGCAAAAACGGCTGATTTTCGACAAAAGAGATAACACCCCCCCATTACGTCATGCTTCAGAAATGTGGAAAATGGTCCGTTTTCAAATGTTTTATTTTTGAACGTCAGTTCACATTTGTAGGTGGATCATCAGTGTTAGAGCTAAAATTAGCATGTTTAAAGTGATTTTCATGCTTCCAGGGGCTCGGGAAGTTAATTAAATACCATTTGGAGGCATTTAATGTTCGAGCAAAAACGGCTGATTTTCGACAAAAGAGATAACACCCCCCCATTACGTCATGCTTCAGAAATGTGGAGAATGGTCCGTTTTCAAATGTTTTATTTTTGAACGTCAGTTCACATTTGTAGGTGGATCATCAGTGTTAGAGCTAAAATTAGCATGTTTAAAGTGATTTTCATGCTTCCAGGGGCTCGGGAAGTTAATTAAATACCATTTGGAGGCATTTAATGTTCGAGCAAAAACGGCTGATTTTCGACAAAAGAGATAACACCCCCCCATTACGTCATGCTTCAGAAATGTGGAAAATGGTCCGTTTTCAAATGTTTTATTTTTGAACGTCAGTTCACATTTGTAGGTGGATCATCAGTGTTAGAGCTAAAATTAGCATGTTTAAAGTGATTTTCATGCTTCCAGGGGCCCAAAACACAAGATTAATGGAATGGTTAAAAGTGCATGAAAATGGCCAATTTACTCACTCTGAGTTCTCAAAAAGGGTTTCTTCACCCCGGGAAGTGAAATAAATACCATTTGGAGGCATTTAATGTTCGAGCAAAAACGGCTGATTTTCGACAAAAGAGATAACACCCCCCCATTACGTCATGCTTCAGAAATGTGGAAAATGGTCCGTTTTCAAATGTTTTATTTTTGAACGTCAGTTCACATTTGTAGGTGGATCATCAGTGTTAGAGCTAAAATTAGCATGTTTAAAGTGATTTTCATGCTTCCAGGGGCCCAAACACAAGATTTATGGAATGGTTAAAAGTGCATGAAAATGGCCAATTTACTCACTCTGAGTTCTCAAAAAGGGTTTCTTCACCCCGGGAAGTTAATTAAATACCATTGTGAGGCATTTAATGTTCGAGCAAAAACGGCTGATTTTCGACAAAAGAGATAACACCCCCCCATTACGTCATGCTTCAGAAATGTGGAAAATGGTCCGTTTTCAAATGTTTTATTTTTGAACGTCAGTTCACATTTGTAGGTGGATCATCAGTGTTAGAGCTAAAATTAGCATGTTTAAAGTGATTTTCATGCTTCCAGGGGCTCGGGAAGTTAATTAAATACCATTTGGAGGCATTTAATGTTCGAGCAAAAACGGCTGATTTTCGACAAAAGAGATAACACCCCCCCATTACGTCATGCTTCAGAAATGTGGAAAATGGTCCGTTTTCAAATGTTTTATTTTTGAACGTCAGTTCACATTTGTAGGTGGATCATCAGTGTTAGAGCTAAAATTAGCATGTTTAAAGTGATTTTCATGCTTCCAGGGGCTCGGGAAGTTAATTAAATACCATTTGGAGGCATTTAATGTTCGAGCAAAAACGGCTGATTTTCGACAAAAGAGATAACACCCCCCCATTACGTCATGCTTCAGAAATGTGGAAAATGGTCCGTTTTCAAATGTTTTATTTTTGAACGTCAGTTCACATTTGTAGGTGGATCATCAGTGTTAGAGCTAAAATTAGCATGTTTAAAGTGATTTTCATGCTTCCAGGGGCCCAAAACACAAGATTAATGGAATGGTTAAAAGTGCATGAAAATGGCCAATTTACTCACTCTGAGTTCTCAAAAAGGGTTTCTTCACCCCGGGAAGTGAAATAAATACCATTTGGAGGCATTTAATGTTTGAGCAAAAACGGCTGATTTTCGACAAAAGAGATAACACCCCCCCATTACGTCATGCTTCAGAAATGTGGAAAATGGTCCGTTTTCAAATGTTTTATTTTTGAACGTCAGTTCACATTTGTAGGTGGATCATCAGTGTTAGAGCTAAAATTAGCATGTTTAAAGTGATTTTCATGCTTCCAGGGGCTCGGGAAGTTAATTAAATACCATTTGGAGGCATTTAATGTTCGAGCAAAAACTGCTGATTTTCGACAAAAGAGATAACACCCCCCCATTATGTCATGCTTCAGAAATGTGGAAAATGGTCCGTTTTCAAATGTTTTATTTTTGAACGTCAGTTCACATTTGTAGGTGGATCATCAGTGTTAGAGCTAAAATTAGCATGTTTAAAGTGATTTTCATGCTTCCAGGGGCCCAAAACACAAGATTTATGGAATGGTTAAAAGTGCATGAAAATGGCCAATTTACTCACTCTGAGTTCTCAAAAAGGGTTTCTTCACCCCGGGAAGTTAATTAAATACCATTTGGAGGCATTTAATGTTCGAGCAAAAACGGCTGATTTTCGACAAAAGAGATAACACCCCCCATTACGTCATGCTTCAGAAATGTGGAAAATGGTCCGTTTTCAAATGTTTTATTTTTGAACGTCAGTTCACATTTGTAGGTGGATCATCAGTGTTAGAGCTAAAATTAGCATGTTTAAAGTGATTTTCATGCTTCCAGGGGCCCAAAACACAAGATTTATGGAATGGTTAAAAGTGCACGAAAATGGCCAATTTACTCACTCTGAGTTCTCAAAAAGGGTTTCTTCACCCCGGGAAGTTAATTAAATACCATTTGGAGGCATTTAATGTTCGAGCAAAAACGGCTGATTTTCGACAAAAGAGATAACACCCCCCATTACGTCATGCTTCAGAAATGTGGAAAATGGTCCGTTTTCAAATGTTTTATTTTTGAACGTCAGTTCACATTTGTAGGTGGATCATCAGTGTTAGAGCTAAAATTAGCATGTTTAAAGTGATTTTCATGCTTCCAGGGGCCCAAAACACAAGATTTATGGAATGGTTAAAAGTGCACGAAAATGGCCAATTTACTCACTCTGAGTTCTCAAAAAGGGTTTCTTCACCCCGGGAAGTTAATTAAATACCATTTGGAGGCATTTAATGTTCGAGCAAAAACGGCTGATTTTCGACAAAAGAGATAACACCCCCCCATTACGTCATGCTTCAGAAATGTGGAAAATGGTCCGTTTTCAAATGTTTTATTTTTGAACGTCAGTTCACATTTGTAGGTGGATCATCAGTGTTAGAGCTAAAATTAGCATGTTTAAAGTGATTTTCATGCTTCCAGGGGCTCGGGAAGTTAATTAAATACCATTTGGAGGCATTTAATGTTCGAGCAAAAACGGCTGATTTTCGACAAAAGAGATAACACCCCCCCATTACGTCATGCTTCAGAAATGTGGAAAATGGTCCGTTTTCAAATGTTTTATTTTTGAACGTCAGTTCACATTTGTAGGTGGATCATCAGTGTTAGAGCTAAAATTAGCATGTTTAAAGTGATTTTCCTGCTTCCAGGGGCCCAAAACACAAGATTTATGGAATGGTTAAAAGTGCATGAAAATGGCCAATTTACTCACTCTGAGTTCTCAAAAAGGGTTTCTTCACCCCGGGAAGTTAATTAAATACCATTTGGAGGCATTTAATGTTCGAGCAAAAACGGCTGATTTTCGACAAAAGAGATAACACCCCCCCATTACGTCATGCTTCAGAAATGTGGAAAATGGTCCGTTTTCAAATGTTTTATTTTTGAACGTCAGTTCACATTTGTAGGTGGATCATCAGTGTTAGAGCTAAAATTAGCATGTTTAAAGTGATTTTCATGCTTCCAGGGGCTCGGGAAGTTAATTAAATACCATTTGGAGGCATTTATTGTTCGAGCAAAAACGGCTGATTTTCGACAAAAGAGATAACACCCCCCCATTACGTCATGCTTCAAAAATGTGGAAAATGGTCCGTTTTCAAATGTTTTGTTTTTGAACGTCAGTTCACATTTGTAGGTGGATCATCAGTGTTAGAGCTAAAATTAGCATGTTTAAAGTGATTTTCATGCTTCCAGGGGCCCAAAACACAAGATTTATGGAATGGTTAAAAGTGCATGAAAATGGCCAATTTACTCACTCTGAGTTCTCAAAAAGGGTTTCTTCACCCCGGGAAGTTAATTAAATACCATTTGGAGGCATTTAATGTTCGAGCAAAAACGGCTGATTTTCGACAAAAGAGATAACACCCCCCCATTACGTCATGCTTCAGAAATGTAGAAAATGGTCCGTTTTCAAATGTTTTATTTTTGAACGTCAGTTCACATTTGTAGGTGGATCATCAGTGTTAGAGCTAAAATTAGCATGTTTAAAGTGATTTTCATGCTTTCAGGGGCTCGGGAAGTTAATTAAATACCATTTGGAGGCATTTAATGTTCGAGCAAAAACGGCTGATTTTCGACAAAAGAGATAACACCCCCCCCATTACGTCATGCTTCAGAAATGTGGAAAATGGTCCGTTTTCAAATGTTTTATTTTTGAACGTCAGTTCACATTTGTAGGTGGATAATCAGTGTTAGAGCTAAAATTAGCATGTTTAAAGTGATTTTCATGCTTCCAGGGGCTCGGGAAGTGAAATAAATACCATTTGGAGGCATTTAATGTTCGAGCAAAAAACGGCAGATTTTCGACAAAAGAGATAACACCCCCCCATTACGTCATGCTTCAGAAATGTGGAAAATGGTCCGTTTTCAAATGTTTTATTTTTGAACGTCAGTTCACATTTGTAGGTGGATCATCAGTGTTAGAGCTAAAATTAGCATGTTTAAAGTGATTTTCATGCTTCCAGGGGCTCGGGAAGTTAATTAAATACCATTTGGAGGCATTTATTGTTCGAGCAAAAACGGCTGATTTTCGACAAAAGAGATAACACCCCCCCATTACGTCATGCTTCAGAAATGTGGAAAATGGTCCGTTTTCAAATGTTTTATTTTTGAACGTCAGTTCACATTTGTAGGTGGATCATCAGTGTTAGAGCTAAAATTAGCATGTTTAAAGTGATTTTCATGCTTCCAGGGGCCCAAAACACAAGATTTATGGAATGGTTAAAAGTGCATGAAAATGGCCAATTTACTCACTCTGAGTTCTCAAAAAGGGTTTCTTCACCCCGGGAAGTTAATTAAATACCATTTGGAGGCATTTAATGTTCGAGCAAAAACGGCTGATTTTCGACAAAAGAGATAACACCCCCCCATTACGTCATGCTTCAGAAATGTGGAAAATGGTCCGTTTTCAAATGTTTTATTTTTGAACGTCAGTTCACATTTGTAGGTGGATCATCAGTGTTAGAGCTAAAATTAGCATGTTTAAAGTGATTTTCATGCTTCCAGGGGCTCGGGAAGTTAATTAAATACCATTTGGAGGCATTTAATGTTCGAGCAAAAACGGCTGATTTTCGACAAAAGAGATAACACCCCCCCATTACGTCATGCTTCAGAAATGTGGAAAATGGTCCGTTTTCAAATGTTTTATTTTTGAACGTCAGTTCACATTTGTAGGTGGATAATCAGTGTTAGAGCTAAAATTAGCATGTTTAAAGTGATTTTCATGCTTCCAGGGGCTCGGGAAGTGAAATAAATACCATTTGGAGGCATTTAATGTTCGAGCAAAAACGGCTGATTTTCGACAAAAGAGATAACACCCCCCCATTACGTCATGCTTCAGAAATGTGGAAAATGGTCCGTTTTCAAATGTTTTATTTTTGAACGTCAGTTCACATTTGTAGGTGGATCATCAGTGTTAGAGCTAAAATTAGCATGTTTAAAGTGATTTTCATGCTTCCAGGGGCTCGGGAAGTTAATTAAATACCATTTGGAGGCATTTAATGTTCGAGCAAAAACGGCTGATTTTCGACAAAAGAGATAACACCCCCCCATTACGTCATGCTTCAGAAATGTGGAAAATGGTCCGTTTTCAAATGTTTTATTTTTGAACGTCAGTTCACATTTGTAGGTGGATCATCAGTGTTAGAGCTAAAATTAGCATGTTTAAAGTGATTTTCATGCTTCCAGGGGCCCAAAACACAAGATTTATGGAATGGTTAAAAGTGCATGAAAATGGCCAATTTACTCACTCTGAGTTCTCAAAAAGGGTTTCTTCACCCTGGGAAGTTAATTAAATACCATTTGGAGGCATTTAATGTTCGAGCAAAAACGGCTGATTTTCGACAAAAGAGATAACACCCCCCCATTACGTCATGCTTCAGAAATGTGGAAAATGGTCCATTTTCAAATGTTTTATTTTTGAATGTCAGTTCACATTTGTAGGTGGATCATCAGTGTTAGAGCTAAAATTAGCATGTTTAAAGTGATTTTCATGCTTCCAGGGGCTCGGGAAGTTAATTAAATACCATTTGGAGGCATTTAATGTTCGAGCAAAAACTGCTGATTTTCGACAAAAGAGATAACACCCCCCCATTACGTCATGCTTCAGAAATGTGGAAAATGGTCCGTTTTCAAATGTTTTATTTTTGAACGTCAGTTCACATTTGTAGGTGGATCATCAGTGTTAGAGCTAAAATTAGCATGTTTAAAGTGATTTTCATGCTTCCAGGGGCTCGGGAAGTTAATTAAATACCATTTGGAGGCATTTAATGTTCGAGCAAAAACGGCTGATTTTTGACAAAAGAGATAACACCCCCCCATTACGTCATGCTTCAGAAATGTGGAAAATGGTCCGTTTTCAAATGTTTTATTTTTGAACGTCAGTTCACATTTGTAGGTGGATCATCAGTGTTAGAGCTAAAATTAGCATGTTTAAAGTGATTTTCATGCTTCCAGGGGCCCAAAACACAAGATTAATGGAATGGTTAAAAGTGCATGAAAATGGCCAATTTACTCACTCTGAGTTCTCAAAAAGGGTTTCTTCACCCCGGGAAGTGAAATAAATACCATTTGGAGGCATTTAATGTTCGAGCAAAAACGGCTGATTTTCGACAAAAGAGATAACACACCCCCATTACGTCATGCTTCAGAAATGTGGAAAATGGTCCGTTTTCAAATGTTTTATTTTTGAACGTCAGTTCACATTTGTAGGTGGATCATCAGTGTTAGAGCTAAAATTAGCATGTTTAAAGTGATTTTCATGCTTCCAGGGGCTCGGGAAGTTAATTAAATACCATTTGGAGGCATTTAATGTTCGAGCAAAAACGGCTGATTTTCGACAAAAGAGATAACACCCCCCCATTACGTCATGCTTCAGAAATGTGGAAAATGGTCTGTTTTCAAATGTTTTATTTTTGAACGTCAGTTCACATTTGTAGGTGGATCATCAGTGTTAGAGCTAAAATTAGCATGTTTAAAGTGATTTTCATGCTTCCAGGGGCCCAAAACACAAGATTTAAGGAATGGTTAAAAGTGCATGAAAATGGCCAATTTACTCACTCTGAGTTCTCAAAAAGGGTTTCTTCACCCCGGGAAGTTAATTAAATACCATTTGGAGGCATTTAATGTTCGAGCAAAAACGGCTGATTTTCGACAAAAGAGATAACACCCCCCCATTACGTCATGCTTCAGAAATGTGGAAAATGGTCCGTTTTCAAATGTTTTATTTTTGAACGTCAGTTCACATTTGTAGGTGGATCATCAGTGTTAGAGCTAAAATTAGCATGTTTAAAGTGATTTTCATGCTTCCAGGGGCTCGGGAAGTTAATTAAATACCATTTGGAGGCATTTAATGTTCGAGCAAAAACGGCTGATTTTCGACAAAAGAGATAACACCCCCCCATTACGTCATGCTTCAGAAATGTGGAAAATGGTCCGTTTTCAAATGTTTTATTTTTGAACGTCAGTTCACATTTGTAGGTGGATCATCAGTGTTAGAGCTAAAATTAGCATGTTTAAAGTGATTTTCATGCTTCCAGGGGCCCAAAACACAAGATTTATGGAATGGTTAAAAGTGCATGAAAATGGCCAATTTACTCACTCTGAGTTCTCAAAAAGGGTTTCTTCACCCCGGGAAGTTAATTAAATACCATTTGGAGGCATTTAATGTTCGAGCAAAAACGGCTGATTTTCGACAAAAGAGATAACACCCCCCCATTACGTCATGCTTCAGAAATGTGGAAAATGGTCCGTTTTCAAATGTTTTATTTTTGAACGTCAGATCACATTTGTAGGTGGATCATCAGTGTTAGAGCTAAAATTAGCATGTTTAAAGTGATTTTCATGCTTCCAGGGGCTCGGGAAGTTAATTAAATACCATTTGGAGGCATTTAATGTTCGAGCAAAAACGGCTGATTTTCGACAAAAGAGATAACACCCCCCCATTACGTCATGCTTCAGAAATGTGGAAAATGGTCCGTTTTCAAATGTTTTATTTTTGAACGTCAGTTCACATTTGTAGGTGGATCATCAGTGTTAGAGCTAAAATTAGCATGTTTAAAGTGATTTTCATGCTTCCAGGGGCTCGGGAAGTGAAATAAATACCATTTGGAGGCATTTAATGTTCGAGCAAAAACGGCTGATTTTCGACAAAAGAGATAACACCCCCCCATTACGTCATGCTTCAGAAATGTGGAAAATGGTCCGTTTTCAAATGTTTTATTTTTGAACGTCAGTTCACATTTGTAGGTGGATCATCAGTGTTAGAGCTAAAATTAGCATGTTTAAAGTGATTTTCATGCTTCCAGGGGCTGGGGAAGTGAAATAAATACCATTTGGAGGCATTTAATGTTCGAGCAAAAACGGATGATTTTCGACAAAAGAGATAACACCCCCCCATTACGTCATGCTTCAGAAATGTGGAAAATGGTCCGTTTTCAAATGTTTTATTTTTGAACGTCAGTTCACATTTGTAGGTGGATCATCAGTGTTAGAGCTAAAATTAGCATGTTTAAAGTGATTTTCATGCTTCCAGGGGCCCAAAACACAAGATTAATGGAATGGTTAAAAGTGCATGAAAATGGCCAATTTACTCACTCTGAGTTCTCAAAAAGGGTTTCTTCACCCCGGGAAGTTAATTAAATACCATTTGGAGGCATTTAATGTTCGAGCAAAAACGGCTGATTTTCGACAAAAGAGATATCACCCCCCCATTACGTCATGCTTCAGAAATGTGGAAAATGGTCAGTTTTCAAATGTTTTATTTTTGAACGTCAGTTCACATTTGTAGGTGGATCATCAGTGTTAGAGCTAAAATTAGCATGTTTAAAGTGATTTTCATGCTTCCAGGGGCTCGGGAAGTTAAATAAATACCATTTGGAGGCATTTAATGTTCGAGCAAAAACGGCTGATTTTCGACAAAAGAGATAACACCCCCCCATTACGTCATGCTTCAGAAATGTGGAAAATGGTCCGTTTTCAAATGTTTTATTTTTGAACGTCAGTTCACATTTGTAGGTGGATCATCAGTGTTAGAGCTAAAATTAGCATGTTTAAAGTGATTTTCATGCTTCCAGGGGCCCAAAACACAAGATTAATGGAATGGTTAAAAGTGCATGAAAATGGCCAATTTACTCACTCTGAGTTCTCAAAAAGGGTTTCTTCACCCCGGGAAGTGAAATAAATACCATTTGGAGGCATTTAATGTTCGAGCAAAAACGGCTGATTTTCGACAAAAGAGATAACACCCCCCCATTACGTCATGCTTCAGAAATGTGGAAAATGGTCCGTTTTCAAATGTTTTATTTTTGAACGTCAGTTCACATTTGTAGGTGTATCATCAGTGTTAGAGCTAAAATTAGCATGTTTAAAGTGATTTTCATGCTTCCAGGGGCTCGGGAAGTTAATTAAATACCATTTGGAGGCATTTAATGTTCGAGCAAAAACGGCTGATTTTCGACAAAAGAGATAACACCCCCCCATTACGTCATGCTTCAGAAATGTGGAAAATGGTCCGTTTTCAAATGTTTTATTTTTGAACGTCAGTTCACATTTGTAGGTGGATCATCAGTGTTAGAGCTAAAATTAGCATGTTTAAAGTGATTTTCATGCTTCCAGGGGCCCAAAACACAAGATTTATGGAATGGTTAAAAGTGCATGAAAATGGCCAATTTACTCACTCTGAGTTCTCAAAAAGGGTTTCTTCACCCCGGGAAGTTAATTAAATACCATTTGGAGGCATTTAATGTTCGAGCAAAAACGGCTGATTTTCGACAAAAGAGATAACACCCCCCCCCCATTACGTCATGCTTCAGAAATGTGGAAAATGGTCCGTTTTCAAATGTTTTATTTTTGAACGTCAGTTCACATTTGTAGGTGGATCATCAGTGTTAGAGCTAAAATTAGCATGTTTAAAGTGATTTTCATGCTTCCAGGGGCTCGGGAAGTTAATTAAATACCATTTGGAGGCATTTAATGTTCGAGCAAAAACGGCTGATTTTCGACAAAAGAGATAACACCCCCCCATTACGTCATGCTTCAGAAATGTGGAAAATGGTCCGTTTTCAAATGTTTTATTTTTGAACGTCAGTTCACATTTGTAGGTGGATCATCAGTGTTAGAGCTAAAATTAGCATGTTTAAAGTGATTTTCATGCTTCCAGGGGCTCGGGAAGTTAAATAAATACCATTTGGAGGCATTTAATGTTCGAGCAAAAACGGCTGATTTTCGACAAAAGAAATAACATCCCCCCATTACGTCATGCTTCAGAAATGTGGAAAATGGTCCGTTTTCAAATGTTTTATTTTTGAACGTCAGTTCACATTTGTAGGTGGATCATCAGTGTTAGAGCTAAAATTAGCATGTTTAAAGTGATTTTCATGCTTCCAGTGGCCCAAAACACAAGATTTATGGAATGGTTAAAAGTGCATGAAAATGGCCAATTTACTCACTCTGAGTTCTCAAAAAGGGTTTCTTCACCCCGGGAAGTTAATTAAATACCATTTGGAGGCATTTAATGTTCGAGCAAAAACGGCTGATTTTCGACAAAAGAGATAACACCCCCCCATTACGTCATGCTTCAGAAATGTGGAAAATGGTCCGTTTTCAAATGTTTTATTTTTGAACGTCAGTTCACATTTGTAGGTGGATCATCAGTGTTAGAGCTAAAATTAGCATGTTTAAAGTGATTTTCATGCTTCCAGGGGCCCAAAACACAAGATTAATGGAATGGTTAAAAGTGCATGAAAATGGCCAATTTACTCACTCTGAGTTCTCAAAAAGGGTTTCTTCACCCCGGGAAGTGAAATAAATACCATTTGGAGGCATTTAATGTTCGAGCAAAAACGGCTGATTTTCGACAAAAGAGATAACACCCCCCCATTACGTCATGCTTCAGAAATGTGGAAAATGGTCCGTTTTCAAATGTTTTATTTTTGAACGTCAGTTCACATTTGTAGGTGGATCATCAGTGTTAGAGCTAAAATTAGCATGTTTAAAGTGATTTTCATGCTTCCAGGGGCCCAAAACACAAGATTTATGGAATGGTTAAAAGTGCATGAAAATGGCCAATTTACTCACTCTGAGTTCTCAAAAAGGGTTTCTTCATCCCGGGAAGTTAATTAAATACCATTTGGAGGCATTTAATGTTCGAGCAAAAACGGCTGATTTTCGACAAAAGAGATAACACCCCCCCATTACGTCATGCTTCAGAAATGTGGAAAATGGTCCGTTTTCAAATGTTTTATTTTTGAACGTCAGTTCACATTTGTAGGTGGATCATCAGTGTTAGAGCTAAAATTAGCATGTTTAAAGTGATTTTCATGCTTCCAGGGGCTCGGGAAGTTAATTAAATACCATTTGGAGGCATTTAATGTTCGAGCAAAAACGGCTGATTTTCGACAAAAGAGATAACACCCCCCCATTACGTCATGCTTCAGAAATGTGGAAAATGGTCCGTTTTCAAATGTTTTATTTTTGAACGTCAGTTCACATTTGTAGGTGGATCATCAGTGTTAGAGCTAAAATTAGCATGTTTAAAGTGATTTTCATGCTTCCAGGGGCCCAAAACACAAGATTAATGGAATGGTTAAAAGTGCATGAAAATGGCCAATTTACTCACTCTGAGTTCTCAAAAAGGGTTTCTTCACCCCGGGAAGTGAAATAAATACCATTTGGAGGCATTTAATGTTCGAGCAAAAACGGCTGATTTTCGACAAAAGAGATAACACCCCCCCATTACGTCATGCTTCAGAAATGTGGAAAATGGTCCGTTTTCAAATGTTTTATTTTTGAACGTCAGTTCACATTTGTAGGTGGATCATCAGTGTTAGAGCTAAAATTAGCATGTTTAAAGTGATTTTCATGCTTCCAGGGGCTCGGGAAGTTAATTAAATACCATTTGGAGGCATTTAATGTTCGAGCAAAAACGGCTGATTTTCGACAAAAGAGATAACACCCCCCCATTACGTCATGCTTCAGAAATGTGGAAAATGGTCCGTTTTCAAATGTTTTATTTTTGAACGTCAGTTCACATTTGTAGGTGGATCATCAGTGTTAGAGCTAAAATTAGCATGTTTAAAGTGATTTTCATGCTTCCAGGGGCTCGGGAAGTTAATTAAATACCATTTGGAGGCATTTAATGTTCGAGCAAAAACGGCTGATTTTCGACAAAAGAGATAACACCCCCCCATTACGTCATGCTTCAGAAATGTGGAAAATGGTCCGTTTTCAAATGTTTTATTTTTGAACGTCAGTTCACATTTGTAGGTGGATCATCAGTGTTAGAGCTAAAATTAGCATGTTTAAAGTGATTTTCATGCTTCCAGGGGCCCAAAACACAAGATTAATGGAATGGTTAAAAGTGCATGAAAATGGCCAATTTACTCACTCTGAGTTCTCAAAAAGGGTTTCTTCACCCCGGGAAGTGAAATAAATACCATTTGGAGGCATTTAATGTTCGAGCAAAAACGGCTGATTTTCGACAAAAGAGATAACACCCCCCCATTACGTCATGCTTCAGAAATGTGGAAAATGGTCCGTTTTCAAATGTTTTATTTTTGAACGTCAGTTCACATTTGTAGGTGGATCATCAGTGTTAGAGCTAAAATTAGCATGTTTAAAGTGATTTTCATGCTTCCAGGGGCCCAAAACACAAGATTTATGGAATGGTTAAAAGTGCATGAAAATGGCCAATTTACTCACTCTGAGTTCTCAAAAAGGGTTTCTTCACCCCGGGAAGTTAATTAAATACCATTTGGAGGCATTTAATGTTCGAGCAAAAACGGCTGATTTTCGACAAAAGAGATAACACCCCCCCATTACGTCATGCTTCAGAAATGTGGAAAATGGTCCGTTTTCAAATGTTTTATTTTTGAACGTCAGTTCACATTTGTAGGTGGATCATCAGTGTTAGAGCTAAAATTAGCATGTTTAAAGTGATTTTCATGCTTCCAGGGGCTCGGGAAGTTAATTAAATACCATTTGGAGGCATTTAATGTTCGAGCAAAAACGGCTGATTTTCGACAAAAGAGATAACACCCCCCCATTACGTCATGCTTCAGAAATGTGGAAAATGGTCCGTTTTCAAATGTTTTATTTTTGAACGTCAGTTCACATTTGTAGGTGGATCATCAGTGTTAGAGCTAAAATTAGCATGTTTAAAGTGATTTTCATGCTTCCAGGGGCTCGGGAAGTTAATTAAATACCATTTGGAGGCATTTCATGTTCGAGCAAAAACGGCTGATTTTCGACAAAAGAGATAACACCCCCCCATTACGTCATGCTTCAGAAATGTGGAAAATGGTCCGTTTTCAAATGTTTTATTTTTGAACGTCAGTTCACATTTGTAGGTGGATCATCAGTGTTAGAGCTAAAATTAGCATGTTTAAAGTGATTTTCATGCTTCCAGGGGCCCAAAACACAAGATTAATGGAATGGTTAAAAGTGCATGAAAATGGCCAATTTACTCACTCTGAGTTCTCAAAAAGGGTTTCTTCACCCCGGGAAGTGAAATAAATACCATTTGGAGGCATTTAATGTTCGAGCAAAAACGGCTGATTTTCGACAAAAGAGATAACACCCCCCCATTACGTCATGCTTCAGAAATGTGGAAAATGGTCCGTTTTCAAATGTTTTATTTTTGAACGTCAGTTCACATTTGTAGGTGGATCATCAGTGTTAGAGCTAAAATTAGCATGTTTAAAGTGATTTTCATGCTTCCAGGGGCTCGGGAAGTTAATTAAATACCATTTGGAGGCATTTAATGTTCGAGCAAAAACGGCTGATTTTCGACAAAAGAGATAACACCCCCCCATTACGTCATGCTTCAGAAATGTGGAAAATGGTCAGTTTTCAAATGTTTTATTTTTGAACGTCAGTTCACATTTGTAGGTGGATCATCAGTGTTAGATCTAAAATTAGCATGTTTAAAGTGATTTTCATGCTTCCAGGGGCCCAAAACACAAGATTTATGGAATGGTTGAAAGTGCATGAAAATGGCCAATTTACTCACTCTGAGTTCTCAAAAAGGGTTTCTTCACCCCGGGAAGTTAATTAAATACCATTTGGAGGCATTTAATGTTCGAGCAAAAACGGCTGATTTTCGACAAAAGAGATAACACCCCCCCATTACGTCATGCTTCAGAAATGTGGAAAATGGTCCGTTTTCAAATGTTTTATTTTTGAACGTCAGTTCACATTTGTAGGTGGATCATCAGTGTTAGAGCTAAAATTAGCATGTTTAAAGTGAATTTCATGCTTCCAGGGGCCCAAAACACAAGATTTATGGAATGGTTAAAAGTGCACGAAAATGGCCAATTTACTCACTCTGAGTTCTCAAAAAGGGTTTCTTCACCCCGGGAAGTTAATTAAATACCATTTGGAGGCATTTAATGTTCGAGCAAAAACGGCTGATTTTCGACAAAAGAGATAACACCCCCCCATTACGTCATGCTTCAAAAATGTGGAAAATGGTCCTTTTTCAAATGTTTTATTTTTGAACGTCAGTTCACATTTGTAGGTGGATCATCAGTGTTAGAGCTAAAATTAGCATGTTTAAAGTGATTTTCATGCTTCCAGGGGCTCGGGAAGTTAATTAAATACCATTTGGAGGCATTTAATGTTCGAGCAAAAACGGCTGATTTTCGACAAAAGAGATAACACCCCCCCATTACGTCATGCTTCAGAAATGTGGAAAATGGTCCGTTTTCAAATGTTTTATTTTTGAACGTCAGTTCACATTTGTAGGTGGATCATCAGTGTTAGAGCTAAAATTAGCATGTTTAAAGTGATTTTCCTGCTTCCAGGGGCCCAAAACACAAGATTTATGGAATGGTTAAAAGTGCATGAAAATGGCCAATTTACTCACTCTGAGTTCTCAAAAAGGGTTTCTTCACCCCGGGAAGTTAATTAAATACCATTTGGAGGCATTTAATGTTCGAGCAAAAACGGCTGATTTTCGACAAAAGAGATAACACCCCCCCATTACGTCATGCTTCAGAAATGTGGAAAATGGTCCGTTTTCAAATGTTTTATTTTTGAACGTCAGTTCACATTTGTAGGTGGATCATCAGTGTTAGAGCTAAAATTAGCATGTTTAAAGTGATTTTCATGCTCCCAGGGGCTCGGGAAGTTAATTAAATACCATTTGGAGGCATTTATTGTTCGAGCAAAAACGGCTGATTTTCGACAAAAGAGATAACACCCCCCCATTACGTCATGCTTCAGAAATGTGGAAAATGGTCCGTTTTCAAATGTTTTATTTTTGAACGTCAGTTCACATTTGTAGGTGGATCATCAGTGTTAGAGCTAAAATTAGCATGTTTAAAGTGATTTTCATGCTTCCAGGGGCCCAAAACACAAGATTTATGGAATGGTTAAAAGTGCATGAAAATGGCCAATTTACTCACTCTGAGTTCTCAAAAAGGGTTTCTTCACCCCGGGAAGTTAATTAAATACCATTTGGAGGCATTTAATGTTCGAGCAAAAACGGCTGATTTTCGACAAAAGAGATAACACCCCCCCATTACGTCATGCTTCAGAAATGTGGAAAATGGTCCGTTTTCAAATGTTTTATTTTTGAATGTCAGTTCACATTTGTAGGTGGATCATCAGTGTTAGAGCTAAAATTAGCATGTTTAAAGTGATTTTCATGCTTTCAGGGGCTCGGGAAGTTAATTAAATACCATTTGGAGGCATTTAATGTTCGAGCAAAAACGGCTGATTTTCGACAAAAGAGATAACACCCCCCCCATTACGTCATGCTTCAGAAATGTGGAAAATGGTCCGTTTTCAAATGTTTTATTTTTGAACGTTAGTTCACATTTGTAGGTGGATAATCAGTGTTAGAGCTAAAATTAGCATGTTTAAAGTGATTTTCATGCTTCCAGGGGGTCGGGAAGTGAAATAAATACCATTTGGAGGCATTTAATGTTCGAGCAAAAACGGCTGATTTTCGACAAAAGAGATAACACCCCCCCATTACGTCATGCTTCAGAAATGTGGAAAATGGTCCGTTTTCAAATGTTTTATTTTTGAACGTCAGTTCACATTTGTAGGTGGATCATCAGTGTTAGAGCTAAAATTAGCATGTTTAAAGTGATTTTCATGCTTCCAGGGGCTCGGGAAGTTAATTAAATACCATTTGGAGGCATTTATTGTTCGAGCAAAAACGGCTGATTTTCGACAAAAGAGATAACACCCCCCCATTACGTCATGCTTCAGAAATGTGGAAAATGGTCCGTTTTCAAATGTTTTATTTTTGAACGTCAGTTCACATTTGTAGGTGGATCATCAGTGTTAGAGCTAAAATTAGCATGTTTAAAGTGATTTTCATGCTTCCAGGGGCCCAAAACACAAGATTTATGGAATGGTTAAAAGTGCATGAAAATGGCCAATTTACTCACTCTGAGTTCTCAAAAAGGGTTTCTTCACCCCGGGAAGTTAATTAAATACCATTTGGAGGCATTTAATGTTCGAGCAAAAACGGCTGATTTTCGACAAAAGAGATAACACCCCCCCATTACGTCATGCTTCAGAAATGTGGAAAATGGTCCGTTTTCAAATGTTTTATTTTAGAACGTCAGTTCACATTTGTAGGTGGATCATCAGTGTTAGAGCTAAAATTAGCATGTTTAAAGTGATTTTCATGCTTCCAGGGGCTCGGGAAGTTAATTAAATACCATTTGGAGGCATTTAATGTTCGAGCAAAAACGGCTGATTTTCGACAAAAGAGATAACACCCCCCCATTACGTCATGCTTCAGAAATGTGGAAAATGGTCCGTTTTCAAATGTTTTATTTTTGAACGTCAGTTCACATTTGTAGGTGGATAATCAGTGTTAGAGCTAAAATTAGCATGTTTAAAGTGATTTTCATTCTTCCAGGGGCTCGGGAAGTGAAATAAATACCATTTGGAGGCATTTAATGTTCGAGCAAAAACGGCTGATTTTCGACAAAAGAGATAACACCCCCCCCATTACGTCATGCTTCAGAAATGTGGAAAATGGTCCGTTTTCAAATGTTTTATTTTTGAACGTCAGTTCACATTTGTAGGTGGATCATCAGTGTTAGAGCTAAAATTAGCATGTTTAAAGTGATTTTCATGCTTCCAGGGGCTCGGGAAGTTAATTAAATACCATTTGGAGGCATTTAATGTTTGAACAAAAACGGCTGATTTTCGACAAAAGAGATAACACCCCCCCATTACGTCATGCTTCAGAAATGTGGAAAATGGTCCGTTTTCAAATGTTTTATTTTTGAACGTCAGTTCACATTTGTAGGTGGATCATCAGTGTTAGAGCTAAAATTAGCATGTTTAAAGTGATTTTCATGCTTCCAGGGGCCCAAAACACAAGATTTATGGAATGGTTAAAAGTGCATGAAAATGGCCAATTTACTCACTCTGAGTTCTCAAAAAGGGTTTCTTCACCCCGGGAAGTTAATTAAATACCATTTGGAGGCATTTAATGTTCGAGCAAAAACGGCTGATTTTCGACAAAAGAGATAACACCCCCCCATTACGTCATGCTTCAGAAATGTGGAAAATGGTCCGTTTTCAAATGTTTTATTTTTGAATGTCAGTTCACATTTGTAGGTGGATCATCAGTGTTAGAGCTAAAATTAGCATGTTTAAAGTGATTTTCATGCTTCCAGGGGCTCGGGAAGTTAATTAAATACCATTTGGAGGCATTTAATGTTCGAGCAAAAACTGCTGATTTTCGACAAAAGAGATAACACCCCCCCATTACGTCATGCTTCAGAAATGTGGAAAATGGTCCGTTTTCAAATGTTTTATTTTTGAACGTCAGTTCACATTTGTAGGTGGATCATCAGTGTTAGAGCTAAAATTAGCATGTTTAAAGTGATTTTCATGCTTCCAGGGGCTCGGGAAGTTAATTAAATACCATTTGGAGGCATTTAATGTTCGAGCAAAAACGGCTGATTTTTGACAAAAGAGATAACACCCCCCCATTACGTCATGCTTCAGAAATGTGGAAAATGGTCCGTTTTCAAATGTTTTATTTTTGAACGTCAGTTCACATTTGTAGGTGGATCATCAGTGTTAGAGCTAAAATTAGCATGTTTAAAGTGATTTTCATGCTTCCAGGGGCCCAAAACACAAGATTAATGGAATGGTTAAAAGTGCATGAAAATGGCCAATTTACTCACTCTGAGTTCTCAAAAAGGGTTTCTTCACCCCGGGAAGTGAAATAAATACCATTTGGAGGCATTTAATGTTCGAGCAAAAACGGCTGATTTTCGACAAAAGAGATAACACCCCCCCATTACGTCATGCTTCAGAAATGTGGAAAATGGTCCGTTTTCAAATGTTTTATTTTTGAACGTCAGTTCACATTTGTAGGTGGATCATCAGTGTTAGAGCTAAAATTAGCATGTTTAAAGTGATTTTCATGCTTCCAGGGGCTCGGGAAGTTAATTAAATACCATTTGGAGGCATTTAATGTTCGAGCAAAAACAGCTGATTTTCGACAAAAGAGATAACACCCCCCCATTACGTCATGCTTCAGAAATGTGGAAAATGGTCCGTTTTCAAATGTTTTATTTTTGAACGTCAGTTCACATTTGTAGGTGGATCATCAGTGTTAGAGCTAAAATTAGCATGTTTAAAGTGATTTTCATGCTTCCAGGGGCCCAAAACACAAGATTTAAGGAATGGTTAAAAGTGCATGAAAATGGCCAATTTACTCACTCTGAGTTCTCAAAAAGGGTTTCTTCACCCCGGGAAGTTAATTAAATACCATTTGGAGGCATTTAATGTTCGAGCAAAAACGGCTGATTTTCGACAAAAGAGATAACACCCCCCCATTACGTCATGCTTCAGAAATGTGGAAAATGGTCCGTTTTCAAATGTTTTATTTTTGAACGTCAGTTCACATTTGTAGGTGGATCATCAGTGTTAGAGCTAAAATTAGCATGTTTAAAGTGATTTTCATGCTTCCAGGGGCTCGGGACGTTAATTAAATACCATTTGGAGGCATTTAATGTTCGAGCAAAAACGGCTGATTTTCGACAAAAGAGATAACACCCCCCATTACGTCATGCTTCAGAAATGTGGAAAATGGTCCGTTTTCAAATGTTTTATTTTTGAACGTCAGTTCACATTTGTAGGTGGATCATCAGTGTTAGAGCTAAAATTAGCATGTTTAAAGTGATTTTCATGCTTCCAGGGGCTCGGGAAGTTAATTAAATACCATTTGGAGGCATTTAATGTTCGAGCAAAAACGGCTGATTTTCGACAAAAGAGATAACACCCCCCCATTACGTCATGCTTCAGAAATGTGGAAAATGGTCCGTTTTCAAATGTTTTATTTTTGAACGTCAGTTCACATTTGTAGGTGGATCATCAGTGTTAGAGCTAAAATTAGCATGTTTAAAGTGATTTTCATGCTTCCAGGGGCCCAAAACACAATATTAATGGAATGGTTAAAAGTGCATGAAAATGGCCAATTTACTCACTCTGATTTCTCAAAAAGGGTTTCTTCACCCCGGGAAGTGAAATAAATACCATTTGGAGGCATTTAATGTTCGAGCAAAAACGGCTGATTTTCGACAAAAGAGATAACACCCCCCCATTACGTCATGCTTCAGAAATGTGGAAAATGGTCCGTTTTCAAATGTTTTATTTTTGAACGTCAGTTCACATTTGTAGGTGGATCATCAGTGTTAGAGCTAAAATTAGCATGTTTAAAGTGATTTTCATGCTTCCAGGGGCCCAAAACACAAGATTTATGGAATGGTTAAAAGTGCATGAAAATGGCCAATTTACTCACTCTGAGTTCTCAAAAAGGGTTTCTTCACCCCGGGAAGTTAATTAAATACCATTTGGAGGCATTTAATGTTCGAGCAAAAACGGCTGATTTTCGACAAAAGAGATAACACCCCCCCATTACGTCATGCTTCAGAAATGTGGAAAATGGTCCGTTTTCAAATGTTTTATTTTTGAACGTCAGTTCACATTTGTAGATGGATCATCAGTGTTAGAGCTAAAATTAGCATGTTTAAAGTGATTTTCATGCTTCCAGGGGCTCGGGAAGTTAATTAAATACCATTTGGAGGCATTTAATGTTCGAGCAAAAACGGCTGATTTTCGACAAAAGAGATAACACCCCCCCATTACGTCATGCTTCAGAAATGTGGAAAATGGTCCGTTTTCAAATGTTTTATTTTTGAACGTCAGTTCACATTTGTAGGTGGATCATCAGTGTTAGAGCTAAAATTAGCATGTTTAAAGTGATTTTCATGCTTCCAGGGGCTCGGGAAGTTAATTAAATACCATTTGGAGGCATTTAATGTTCGAGCAAAAACGGCTGATTTTTGACAAAAGAGATAACACCCCCCCATTATGTCATGCTTCAGAAATGTGGAAAATGGTCCATTTTCAAATGTTTTATTTTTGAACGTCAGTTCACATTTGTAGGTGGATCATCAGTGTTAGAGCTAAAATTAGCATGTTTAAAGTGATTTTCATGCTTCCAGGGGCCCAAAACACAAGATTTATGGAATGGTTAAAAGTGCATGAAAATGGCCAATTTACTCACTCTGAGTTCTCAAAAAGGGTTTCTTCACCCCGGGAAGTTAATTAAATACCATTTGGAGGCATTTAATGTTCGAGCAAAAACAGCTGATTTTCGACAAAAGAGATAACACCCCCCCATTACGTCATGCTTCAGAAATGTGGAAAATGGTCCGTTTTCAAATGTTTTATTTTTGAACGTCAGTTCACATTTGTAGGTGGATCATCAGTGTTAGAGCTAAAATTAGCATGTTTAAAGTGATTTTCATGCTTCCAGGGGCCCAAAACACAAGATTTATGGAATGGTTAAAAGTGCATGAAAATGGCCAATTTACTCACTCTGAGTTCTCAAAAAGGGTTTCTTCACCCCGGGAAGTTAATTAAATACCATTTGGAGGCATTTAATGTTCGAGCAAAAACGGCTGATTTTCGACAAAAGAGATAACACCCCCCCATTACGTCATGCTTCAGAAATGTGGAAAATGGTCCGTTTTCAAATGTTTTATTTTTGAACGTCAGTTCACATTTGTAGGTGGATCATCAGTGTTAGAGCTAAAATTAGCATGTTTAAAGTGATTTTCATGCTTCCAGGGGCCCAAAACACAAGATTTATGGAATGGTTAAAAGTGCATGAAAATGGCCAATTTACTCACTCTGAGTTCTCAAAAAGGGTTTCTTCACCCCGGGAAGTTAATTAAATACCATTTGGAGGCATTTAATGTTCGAGCAAAAACGGCTGATTTTCGACAAAAGAGATAACACCCCCCCATTACTTCATGCTTCAGAAATGTGGAAAATGGTCCGTTTTCAAATGTTTTATTTTTGAACGTCAGTTCACATTTGTAGGTGGATCATCAGTGTTAGAGCTAAAATTAGCATGTTTAAAGTGATTTTCATGCTTCCAGGGGCTCGGGAAGTTAATTAAATACCATTTGGAGGCATTTAATGTTCGAGCAAAAACGGCTGATTTTCGACAACAGAGATAACACTCCCCCATTACGTCATGCTTCAGAAATGTGGAAAATGGTCCGTTTTCAAATGTTTTATTTTTGAACGTCAGTTCACATTTGTAGGTGGATCATCAGTGTTAGAGCTAAAATTAGCATGTTTAAAGTGATTTTCATGCTTCCAGGGGCTCGGGAAGTTAATTAAATACCATTTGGAGGCATTTAATGTTCGAGCAAAAACGGCTGATTTTCGACAAAAGAGATAACACCCCCCCATTACGTCATGCTTCAGAAATGTGGAAAATGGTCCGTTTTCAAATGTTTTATTTTTGAACGTCAGTTCACATTTGTAGGTGGATCATCAGTGTTAGAGCTAAAATTAGCATGTTTAAAGTGATTTTCATGCTTCCAGGGGCCCAAAACACAAGATTAATGGAATGGTTAAAAGTGCATGAAAATGGCCAATTTACTCACTCTGAGTTCTCAAAAAGGGTTTCTTCACCCCGGGAAGTGAAATAAATACCATTTGGAGGCATTTAATGTTCGAGCAAAAACGGCTGATTTTCGACAAAAGAGATAACACCCCCCCATTACGTCATGCTTCAGAAATGTGGAAAATGGTCCGTTTTCAAATGTTTTATTTTTGAACGTCAGTTCACATTTGTAGGTGGATCATCAGTGTTAGAGCTAAAATTAGCATGTTTAAAGTGATTTTCATGCTTCCAGAGGCTCGGGAAGTTAATTAAATACCATTTGGAGGCATTTAATGTTCGAGCAAAAAAGGCTGATTTTCGACAAAAGAGATAACACCCCCCCATTACGTCATGCTTCAGAAATGTGGAAAATGGTCCGTTTTCAAATGTTTTATTTTTGAACGTCAGTTCACATTTGTAGGTGGATCATCAGTGTTAGAGCTAAAATTAGCATGTTTAAAGTGATTTTCATGCTTCCAGGGGCTCGGGAAGTGAAATAAATACCATTTGGAGGCATTTAATGTTCAAGCAAAAACGGCTGATTTTCGACAAAAGAGATAACACCCCCCCATTACGTCATGCTTCAGAAATGTGGAAAATGGTCCGTTTTCAAATGTTTTATTTTTGAACGTCAGTTCACATTTGTAGGTGCATCATCAGTGTTAGAGCTAAAATTAGCATGTTTAAAGTGATTTTCATGCTTCCAGGGGCTCGGGAAGTGAAATAAATACCATTTGGAGGCATTTAATGTTCGAGCAAAAACGGCTGATTTTCGACAAAAGAGATAACACCCCCCCATTACGTCATGCTTCAGAAATGTGGAAAATGGTCCGTTTTCAAATGTTTTATTTTTGAACGTCAGTTCACATTTGTAGGTGGATCATCAGTGTTAGAGCTAAAATTAGCATGTTTAAAGTGATTTTCATGCTTCCAGGGGCCCAAAACACAAGATTAATGGAATGGTTAAAAGTGCATGAAAATGGCCAATTTACTCACTCTGAGTTCTCAAAAAGGGTTTCTTCACCCCGGGAAGTTAATTAAATACCATTTGGAGGCATTTAATGTTCGAGCAAAAACGGCTGATTTTCGACAAAAGAGATAACACCCCCCCCATTACGTCATGCTTCAGAAATGTGGAAAATGGTCCGTTTTCAAATGTTTTATTTTTGAACGTCAGTTCACATTTGTAGGTGGATCATCAGTGTTAGAGCTAAAATTAGCATGTTTAAAGTGATTTTCATGCTTCCAGGGGCTCGGGAAGTTAATTAAATACCATTTGGAGGCATTTAATGTTCGAGCAAAAACGGCTGATTTTCGACAAAAGAGATAACACCCCCCCCATTACGTCATGCTTCAGAAATGTGGAAAATGGTCCGTTTTCAAATGTTTTATTTTTGAACGTCAGTTCACATTTGTAGGTGGATCATCAGTGTTAGAGCTAAAATTAGCATGTTTAAAGTGATTTTCATGCTTCCAGGGGCCCAAAACACAAGATTTATGGAATGGTTAAAAGTGCATGAAAATGGCCAATTTACTCACCCTGAGTTCTCAAAAAGGGTTTCTTCACCCCGGGAAGTTAATTAAATACCATTTGGAGGCATTTAATGTTCGAGCAAAAACGGCTGATTTTCGACAAAAGAGATAACACCCCCCCATTACGTCATGCTTCAGAAATGTGGAAAATTGTCCGTTTTCAAATGTTTTATTTTTGAACGTCAGTTCACATTTGTAGGTGGATCATCAGTGTTAGAGCTAAAATTAGCATGTTTAAAGTGATTTTCATGCTTCCAGGGGCCCAAAACACAAGATTTATGGAATGGTTAAAAGTGCATGAAAATGGCCAGTTTACTCACTCTGAGTTCTCAAAAAGGGTTTCTTCACCCCGGGAAGTTAATTAAATACCATTTGGAGGCATTTAATGTTCGAACAAAAACGGCTGATTTTCGACAAAAGAGATAACACCCCCCCATTACGTCATGCTTCAGAAATGTGGAAAATAGTCCGTTTTCAAATGTTTTATTTTTGAACGTCAGTTCACATTTGTAGGTGGATCATCAGTGTTAGAGCTAAAATTAGCATGTTTAAAGTGATTTTCATGCTTCCAGGGGCTCGGGAAGTTAATTAAATACCATTTGGAGGCATTTAATGTTCGAGCAAAAACGGCTGATTTTCGACAAAAGAGATAACACCCCCCCATTACGTCATGCTTCAGAAATGTGGAAAATGGCCTGTTTTCAAATGTTTTATTTTTGAACGTCAGTTCACATTTGTAGGTGGATCATCAGTGTTATAGCTAAAATTAGCATGTTTAAAGTGATTTTCATGCTTCCAGGGGCCCAAAACACAAGATTTATGGAATGGTTAAAAGTGCATGAAAATGGCCAATTTACTCACTCTGAGTTCTCAAAAAGGGTTTCTTCACCCCGGGAAGTTAATTAAATACCATTTGGAGGCATTTAATGTTCGAGCAAAAACGGCTGATTTTCGACAAAAGAGATAACACCCCCCCCATTACGTCATGCTTCAGAAATGTGGAAAATGGTCCGTTTTCAAATGTTTTATTTTTGAACGTCAGTTCACATTTGTAGGTGGATCATCAGTGTTAGAGCTAAAATTAGCATGTTTAAAGTGATTTTCATGCTTCCAGGGGCTCGGGAAGTTAATTAAATACCATTTGGAGGCATTTAATGTTCGAGCAAAAACGGCTGATTTTCGACAAAAGAGATAACACCCCCCCATTACGTCATGCTTCAGAAATGTGGAAAATGGTCCGTTTTCAAATGTTTTATTTTTGAACGTCAGTTCACATTTGTAGGTGGATCATCAGTGTTAGAGCTAAAATTAGCATGTTTAAAGTGATTTTCATGCTTCCAGGGGCCCAAAACACAAGATTTATAGAATGGTTAAAAGTGCATGAAAATGGCCAATTTACTCACTCTGAGTTCTCAAAAAGGGTTTCTTCACCCCGGGAAGTTAATTAAATACCATTTGGAGGCATTTAATGTTCGAGCAAAAACGGCTGATTTTCGACAAAAGAGATAACACCCCCCCATTACGTCATGCTTCAGAAATGTGGAAAATGGTCCGTTTTCAAATGTTTTATTTTTGAACGTCATTTCACATTTGTAGGTGGATCATCAGTGTTAGAGCTAAAATTAGCATGTTTAAAGTGATTTTCATGCTTCCAGGGGCTCGGGAAGTGAAATAAATACCATTTGGAGGCATTTAATGTTCGAGCAAAAACGGCTGATTTTCGACAAAATAGATAACACCCCCCCATTACGTCATGCTTCAGAAATGTGGAAAATGGTCCGTTTTCAAATGTTTTATTTTTGAACGTCAGTTCACATTTGTAGGTGTATCATCAGTGTTAGAGCTAAAATTAGCATGTTTAAAGTGATTTTCATGCTTCCAGGGGCCCAAAACACAAGATTTATGGAATGGTTAAAAGTGCATGAAAATGGCCAATTTACTCACTCTGAGTTCTCAAAAAGGGTTTCTTCACCCCGGGAAGTTAATTAAATACCATTTGGAGGCATTTAATGTTCGAGCAAAAACGGCTGATTTTCGACAAAAGAGATAACACCCCCCCATTACGTCATGCTTCAGAAATGTGGAAAATGGTCCGTTTTCAAATGTTTTATTTTTGAACGTCAGTTCACATTTGTAGGTGGATCATCAGTGTTAGAGCTAAAATTAGCATGTTTAAAGTGATTTTCATGCTTCCAGGGGCTCGGGAAGTTAATTAAATACCATTTGGAGGCATTTAATGTTCGAGCAAAAACGGCTGATTTTCGACAAAAGAGATAACACCCCCCCATTACGTCATGCTTCAGAAATGTGGAAAATGGTCAGTTTTCAAATGTTTTATTTTTGAACGTCAGTTCACATTTGTAGGTGGATCATCAGTGTTAGAGCTAAAATTAGCATGTTTAAAGTGATTTTCATGCTTCCAGGGGCTCGGGAAGTGAAATAAATACCATTTGGAGGCATTTAATGTTCGAGCAAAAACGGCTGATTTTCGACAAAAGAGATAACACCCCCCCATTACGTCATGCTTCAGAAATGTGGAAAATGGTCCGTTTTCAAATGTTTTATTTTTGAACGTCAGTTCACATTTGTAGGTGGATCATCAGTGTTAGAGCTAAAATTAGCATGTTTAAAGTCATTTTCATGCTTCCAGGGGCTCGGGAAGTGAAATAAATACCATTTGGAGGCATTTAATGTTCGAGCAAAAACAGCTGATTTTCGACAAAAGAGATAACACCCTCCCATTACGTCATGCTTCAGAAATGTGGAAAATGGTCCGTTTTCAAAAGTTTTATTTTTGAACGTCAGTTCACATTTGTAGGTGGATCATCAGTGTTAGAGCTAAAATTAGCATGTTTAAAGTGATTTTCATGCTTCCAGGGGCCCAAAACACAAGATTTATGGAATGGTTAAAAGTGCATGAAAATGGCCAATTTACTCACTTTGAGTTCTCAAAAAGGGTTTCTTCACCCCGGGAAGTTAATTAAATACCATTTGGAGGCATTTAATGTTCGAGCAAAAACGGCTGATTTTCGACAAAAGAGATAACACCCCCCCATTACGTCATGCTTCAGAAATGTGGAAAATGGTCCGTTTTCAAATGTTTTATTTTTGAACGTCAGTTCACATTTGTAGGTGGATCATCAGTGTTAGAGCTAAAATTAGCATGTTTAAAGTGATTTTCATGCTTCCAGGGGCTCGGGAAGTTAATTAAATACCATTTGGAGGCATTTAATGTTCGAGCAAAAACGGCTGATTTTCGACAAAAGAGATAACACCCCCCCCATTACGTCATGCTTCAGAAATGTGGAAAATGGTCCGTTTTCAAATGTTTTATTTTTGAACGTCAGTTCACATTTGTAGGTGGATCATCAGTGTTAGAGCTAAAATTAGCATGTTTAAAGTGATTTTCATGCTTCCAGGGGCCCAAAACACAAGATTTATGGAATGGTTAAAAGTGCATGAAAATGGCCAATTTACTCACTCTGAGTTCTCAAAAAGGGTTTCTTCACGCCGGGAAGTTAATTAAATACCATTTGGAGGCATTTAATGTTCGAGCAAAAACGGCTGATTTTCGACAAAAGAGATAACACCCCCCCATTACGTCATGCTTCAGAAATGTGGAAAATGGTCCGTTTTCAAATGTTTTATTTTTGAACGTCATTTCACATTTGTAGGTGGATCATCAGTGTTAGAGCTAAAATTAGCATGTTTAAAGTGATTTTCATGCTTCCAGGGGCCCAAAACACAAGATTTATGGAATGGTTAAAAGTGCATGAAAATGGCCAATTTACTCACTCTGAGTTCTCAAAAAGGGTTTCTTCACCCCGGGAAGTTAATTAAATACCATTTGGAGGCATTTAATGTTCGAGCAAAAACGGCTGATTTTCGACAAAAGAGATAACACCCCCCCATTACGTCATGCTTCAGAAATGTGGAAAATGGTCCGTTTTCAAATGTTTTATTTTTGAACGTCAGTTCACATTTGTAGGTGGATCATCAGTGTTAGAGCTAAAATTAGCATGTTTAAAGTGATTTTCATGCTTCCAGGGGCTCGGGAAGTTAATTAAATACCATTTGGAGGCATTTAATGTTCGAGCAAAAACGGCTGATTTTCGACAAAAGAGATAACACCCCCCCATTACGTCATGCTTCAGAAATGTGGAAAATGGTCCGTTTTCAAATGTTTTATTTTTGAACGTCAGTTCACATTTGTAGGTGGATCATCAGTGTTAGAGCTAAAATTAGCATGTTTAAAGTGATTTTCATGCTTCCAGGGGCCCAAAACACAAGATTTATGGAATGGTTAAAAGTGCATGAAAATGGCCAATTTACTCACTCTGAGTTCTCAAAAAGGGTTTCTTCACCCCGGGAAGTGAAATAAATACCATTTGGAGGCATTTAATGTTCGAGCAAAAACGGCTGATTTTCGACAAAAGAGATAACACCCCCCCATTACGTCATGCTTCAGAAATGTGGAAAATGGTCCGTTTTCAAATGTTTTATTTTTGAACGTCAGTTCACATTTGTAGGTGGATCATCAGTGTTAGAGCTAAAATTAGCATGTTTAAAGTGATTTTCATGCTTCCAGGGGCCCAAAACACAATATTTATGGAATGGTTAAAAGTGCATGAAAATGGCCAATTTACTCACTCTGAGTTCTCAAAAAGGGTTTCTTCACCCCGGGAAGTTAATTAAATACCATTTGGAGGCATTTAATGTTCGAGCAAAAACGGCTGATTTTCGACAAAAGAGATAAACCCCCCCATTACGTCATGCTTCAGAAATGTGGAAAATGGTCCGTTTTCAAATGTTTTATTTTTGAACGTCAGTTCACATTTGTAGGTGGATCATCAGTGTTAGAGCTAAAATTAGCATGTTTAAAGTGATTTTCATGCTTCCAGGGGCTCGGGAAGTGAAATAAATACCATTTGGAGGCATTTAATGTTCGAGCAAAAACGGCTGATTTTCGACAAAAGAGATAACACCCCCCCATTACGTCATGCTTCAGAAATGTGGAAAATGGTCCGTTTTCAAATGCTTTATTTTTGAACGTCAGTTCACATTTGTAGGTGGATCATCAGTGTTAGAGCTAAAATTAGCATGTTTAAAGTGATTTTCATGCTTCCAGGGGCCCAAAACACAAGATTTATGGAATGGTTAAAAGTGCATGAAAATGGCCAATTTACTCACTCTGAGTTCTCAAAAAGGGTTTCTTCACCGCGGGAAGTTAATTAAATACCATTTGGAGGCATTTAATGTTCGAGCAAAAACGGCTGATTTTCGACAAAAGAGATAAACCCCCCCATTACGTCATGCTTCAGAAATGTGGAAAATGGTCCGTTTTCAAATGTTTTATTTTTGAACGTCAGTTCACATTTGTAGGTGGATCATCAGTGTTAGAGCTAAAATTAGCATGTTTAAAGTGATTTTCATGCTTCCAGGGGCTCGGGAAGTGAAATAAATACCATTTGGAGGCATTTAATGTTCGAGCAAAAACGGCTGATTTTCGACAAAAGAGATAACACCCCCCCATTACGTCATGCTTCAGAAATGTGGAAAATGGTCCGTTTTCAAATGTTTTATTTTTGAACGTCAGTTCACATTTGTAGGTGGATCATCAGTGTTAGAGCTAAAATTAGCATGTTTAAAGTGATTTTCATGCTTCCAGGGGCTCGGGAAGTGAAATAAATACCATTTGGAGGCATTTAATGTTCGAGCAAAAACGGCTGATTTTCGACAAAAGAGATAACACCCCCCCCATTACGTCATGCTTCAGAAATGTGGAAAATGGTCCGTTTTCAAATGTTTTATTTTTGAACGTCAGTTCACATTTGTAGGTGGATCATCAGTGTTAGAGCTAAAATTAGCATGTTTAAAGTGATTTTCATGCTTCCAGGGGCTCGGGAAGTGAAATAAATACCATTTGGAGGCATTTAATGTTCGAGCAAAAACGGCTGATTTTCGACAAAAGAGATAACACCCCCCCATTACGTCATGCTTCAGAAATGTGGAAAATGGTCCGTTTTCAAATGTTTTATTTTTGAACGTCATTTCACATTTGTAGGTGGATCATCAGTGTTAGAGCTAAAATTAGCATGTTTAAAGTGATTTTCATGCTTCCAGGGGCCCAAAACACAAGATTTATGGAATGGTTAAAAGTGCATGAAAATGGCCAATTTACTCACTCTGAGTTCTCAAAAAGGGTTTCTTCACCCCGGGAAGTTAATTAAATACCATTTGGAGGCATTTAATGTTCGAGCAAAAACGGCTGATTTTCGACAAAAGAGATAACACCCCCCCCATTACGTCATGCTTCAGAAATGTGGAAAATGGTCCGTTTTCAAATGTTTTATTTTTGAACGTCAGTTCACATTTGTAGGTGGATCATCAGTGTTAGAGCTAAAATTAGCATGTTTAAAGTGATTTTCATGCTTCCAGGGGCTCGGGAAGTTAATTAAATACCATTTGGAGGCATTTAATGTTCGAGCAAAAACGGCTGATTTTCGACAAAAGAGATAACACCCCCCCATTACGTCATGCTTCAGAAATGTGGAAAATGGTCCGTTTTCAAATGTTTTATTTTTGAACGTCAGTTCACATTTGTAGGTGGATCATCAGTGTTAGAGCTAAAATTAGCATGTTTAAAGTGATTTTCATGCTTCCAGGGGCCCAAAACACAAGATTTATGGAATGGTTAAAAGTGCATGAAAATGGCCAATTTACTCACTCTGAGTTCTCAAAAAGGGTTTCTTCACCCCGGGAAGTGAAATAAATACCATTTGGAGGCATTTAATGTTCGAGCAAAAACGGCTGATTTTCGACAAAAGAGATAACACCCCCCCATTACGTCATGCTTCAGAAATGTGGAAAATGGTCCGTTTTCAAATGTTTTATTTTTGAACGTCAGTTCACATTTGTAGGTGGATCATCAGTGTTAGAGCTAAAATTAGCATGTTTAAAGTGATTTTCATGCTTCCAGGGGCCCAAAACACAAGATTTATGGAATGGTTAAAAGTGCATGAAAATGGCCAATTTACTCACTCTGAGGTTCTCAAAAAGGGTTTCTTCACCCCGGGAAGTTAATTAAATACCATTTGGAGGCATTTAATGTTCGAGCAAAAACGGCTGATTTTCGACAAAAGAGATAAACCCCCCCATTACGTCATGCTTCAGAAATGTGGAAAATGGTCCGTTTTCAAATGTTTTATTTTTGAACGTCAGTTCACATTTGTAGGTGGATCATCAGTGTTAGAGCTAAAATTAGCATGTTTAAAGTGATTTTCATGCTTCCAGGGGCTCGGGAAGTGAAATAAATACCATTTGGAGGCATTTAATGTTCGAGCAAAAACGGCTGATTTTCGACAAAAGAGATAACACCCCCCCATTACGTCATGCTTCAGAAATGTGGAAAATGGTCCGTTTTCAAATGTTTTATTTTTGAACGTCAGTTCACATTTGTAGGTGGATCATCAGTGTTAGAGCTAAAATTAGCATGTTTAAAGTGATTTTCATGCTTCCAGGGGCTCGGGAAGTGAAATAAATACCATTTGGAGGCATTTAATGTTCGAGCAAAAACGGCTGATTTTCGACAAAAGAGATAACACCCCCCCATTACGTCATGCTTCAGAAATGTGGAAAATGGTCCGTTTTCAAATGTTTTATTTTTGAACGTCAGTTCACATTTGTAGGTGGATCATCAGTGTTAGAGCTAAAATTAGCATGTTTAAAGTGATTTTCATGCTTCCAGGGGCTCGGGAAGTGAAATAAATACCATTTGGAGGCATTTAATGTTCGAGCAAAAACGGCTGATTTTCGACAAAAGAGATAACACCCCCCCATTACGTCATGCTTCAGAAATGTGGAAAATGGTCCGTTTTCAAATGTTTTATTTTTGAACGTCAGTTCACATTTGTAGGTGTATCATCAGTGTTAGAGCTAAAATTAGCATGTTTAAAGTGATTTTCATGCTTCCAGGGGCCCAAAACACAAGATTTATGGAATGGTTAAAAGTGCATGAAAATGGCCAATTTACTCACTCTGAGTTCTCAAAAAGGGTTTCTTCACCCCGGGAAGTTAATTAAATACCATTTGGAGGCATTTAATGTTCGAGCAAAAACGGCTGATTTTCGACAAAAGAGATAAACCCCCCCATTACGTCATGCTTCAGAAATGTGGAAAATGGTCCGTTTTCAAATGTTTTATTTTTGAACGTCAGTTCACATTTGTAGGTGGATCATCAGTGTTAGAGCTAAAATTAGCATGTTTAAAGTGATTTTCATGCTTCCAGGGGCTCGGGAAGTGAAATAAATACCATTTGGAGGCATTTAATGTTCGAGCAAAAACGGCTGATTTTCGACAAAAGAGATAACACCCCCCCATTACGTCATGCTTCAGAAATGTGGAAAATGGTCCGTTTTCAAATGTTTTATTTTTGAACGTCAGTTCACATTTGTAGGTGGATCATCAGTGTTAGAGCTAAAATTAGCATGTTTAAAGTGATTTTCATGCTTCCAGGGGCTCGGGAAGTGAAATAAATACCATTTGGAGGCATTTAATGTTCGAGCAAAAACGGCTGATTTTCGACAAAAGAGATAACACCCCCCCATTACGTCATGCTTCAGAAATGTGGAAAATGGTCCGTTTTCAAATGTTTTATTTTTGAACGTCAGTTCACATTTGTAGGTGTATCATCAGTGTTAGAGCTAAAATTAGCATGTTTAAAGTGATTTTCATGCTTCCAGGGGCCCAAAACACAAGATTTATGGAATGGTTAAAAGTGCATGAAAATGGCCAATTTACTCACTCTGAGTTCTCAAAAAGGGTTTCTTCACCCCGGGAAGTTAATTAAATACCATTTGGAGGCATTTAATGTTCGAGCAAAAACGGCTGATTTTCGACAAAAGAGATAAACCCCCCCATTACGTCATGCTTCAGAAATGTGGAAAATGGTCCGTTTTCAAATGTTTTATTTTTGAACGTCAGTTCACATTTGTAGGTGGATCATCAGTGTTAGAGCTAAAATTAGCATGTTTAAAGTGATTTTCATGCTTCCAGGGGCTCGGGAAGTGAAATAAATACCATTTGGAGGCATTTAATGTTCGAGCAAAAACGGCTGATTTTCGACAAAAGAGATAACACCCCCCCATTACGTCATGCTTCAGAAATGTGGAAAATGGTCCGTTTTCAAATGTTTTATTTTTGAACGTCAGTTCACATTTGTAGGTGGATCATCAGTGTTAGAGCTAAAATTAGCATGTTTAAAGTGATTTTCATGCTTCCAGGGGCTCGGGAAGTGAAATAAATACCATTTGGAGGCATTTAATGTTCGAGCAAAAACGGCTGATTTTCGACAAAAGAGATAACACCCCCCCATTACGTCATGCTTCAGAAATGTGGAAAATGGTCCGTTTTCAAATGTTTTATTTTTGAACGTCAGTTCACATTTGTAGGTGGATCATCAGTGTTAGAGCTAAAATTAGCATGTTTAAAGTGATTTTCATGCTTCCAGGGGCTCGGGAAGTGAAATAAATACCATTTGGAGGCATTTAATGTTCGAGCAAAAACGGCTGATTTTCGACAAAAGAGATAACACCCCCCATTACGTCATGCTTCAGAAATGTGGAAAATGGTCCGTTTTCAAATGTTTTATTTTTGAACGTCATTTCACATTTGTAGGTGGATCATCAGTGTTAGAGCTAAAATTAGCATGTTTAAAGTGATTTTCATGCTTCCAGGGGCCCAAAACACAAGATTTATGGAATGGTTAAAAGTGCATGAAAATGGCCAATTTACTCACTCTGAGTTCTCAAAAAGGGTTTCTTCACCCCGGGAAGTTAATTAAATACCATTTGGAGGCATTTAATGTTCGAGCAAAAACGGCTGATTTTCGACAAAAGAGATAACACCCCCCCCATTACGTCATGCTTCAGAAATGTGGAAAATGGTCCGTTTTCAAATGTTTTATTTTTGAACGTCAGTTCACATTTGTAGGTGGATCATCAGTGTTAGAGCTAAAATTAGCATGTTTAAAGTGATTTTCATGCTTCCAGGGGCTCGGGAAGTTAATTAAATACCATTTGGAGGCATTTAATGTTCGAGCAAAAACGGCTGATTTTCGACAAAAGAGATAACACCCCCCCATTACGTCATGCTTCAGAAATGTGGAAAATGGTCCGTTTTCAAATGTTTTATTTTTGAACGTCAGTTCACATTTGTAGGTGGATCATCAGTGTTAGAGCTAAAATTAGCATGTTTAAAGTGATTTTCATGCTTCCAGGGGCCCAAAACACAAGATTTATGGAATGGTTAAAAGTGCATGAAAATGGCCAATTTACTCACTCTGAGGTTCTCAAAAAGGGTTTCTTCACCCCAGGAAGTTAATTAAATACCATTTGGAGGCATTTAATGTTCGAGCAAAAACGGCTGATTTTCGACAAAAGAGATAAACCCCCCCATTACGTCATGCTTCAGAAATGTGGAAAATGGTCCGTTTTCAAATGTTTTATTTTTGAACGTCAGTTCACATTTGTAGGTGGATCATCAGTGTTAGAGCTAAAATTAGCATGTTTAAAGTGATTTTCATGCTTCCAGGGGCTCGGGAAGTGAAATAAATACCATTTGGAGGCATTTAATGTTCGAGCAAAAACGGCTGATTTTCGACAAAAGAGATAACACCCCCCCATTACGTCATGCTTCAGAAATGTGGAAAATGGTCCATTTTCAAATGTTTTATTTTTGAACGTCAGTTCACATTTGTAGGTGGATCATCAGTGTTAGAGCTAAAATTAGCATGTTTAAAGTGATTTTCATGCTTCCAGGGGCTCGGGAAGTGAAATAAATACCATTTGGAGGCATTTAATGTTCGAGCAAAAACGGCTGATTTTCGACAAAAGAGATAACACCCCCCCATTACGTCATGCTTCAGAAATGTGGAAAATGGTCCGTTTTCAAATGTTTTATTTTTGAACGTCAGTTCACATTTGTAGGTGGATCATCAGTGTTAGAGCTAAAATTAGCATGTTTAAAGTGGTTTTCATGCTTCCAGGGGCTCGGGAAGTGAAATAAATACCATTTGGAGGCATTTAATGTTCGAGCAAAAACGGCTGATTTTCGACAAAAGAGATAACACCCCCCCATTACGTCATGCTTCAGAAATGTGGAAAATGGTCCGTTTTCAAATGTTTTATTTTTGAACGTCAGTTCACATTTGTAGGTGTATCATCAGTGTTAGAGCTAAAATTAGCATGTTTAAAGTGATTTTCATGCTTCCAGGGGCCCAAAACACAAGATTTATGGAATGGTTAAAAGTGCATGAAAATGGCCAATTTACTCACTCTGAGTTCTCAAAAAGGGTTTCTTCACCCCGGGAAGTTAATTAAATACCATTTGGAGGCATTTAATGTTCGAGCAAAAACGGCTGATTTTCGACAAAAGAGATAAACCCCCCCTTTACGTCATGCTTCAGAAATGTGGAAAATGGTCCGTTTTCAAATGTTTTATTTTTGAACGTCAGTTCACATTTGTAGGTGGATCATCAGTGTTAGAGCTAAAATCAGCATGTTTAAAGTGATTTTCATGCTTCCAGGGGCTCGGGAAGTGAAATAAATACCATTTGGAGGCATTTAATGTTCGAGCAAAAACGGCTGATTTTCGACAAAAGAGATAACACCCCCCCATTACGTCATGCTTCAGAAATGTGGAAAATGGTCCGTTTTCAAATGTTTTATTTTTGAACGTCAGTTCACATTTGTAGGTGGATCATCAGTGTTAGAGCTAAAATTAGCATGTTTAAAGTGATTTTCATGCTTCCAGGGGCTCGGGAAGTGAAATAAATACCATTTGGAGGCATTTAATGTTCGAGCAAAAACGGCTGATTTTCGACAAAAGAGATAACACCCCCCCATTACGTCATGCTTCAGAAATGTGGAAAATGGTCCGTTTTCAAATGTTTTATTTTTGAACGTCAGTTCACATTTGTAGGTGTATCATCAGTGTTAGAGCTAAAATTAGCATGTTTAAAGTGATTTTCATGCTTCCAGGGGCCCAAAACACAAGATTTATGGAATGGTTAAAAGTGCATGAAAATGGCCAATTTACTCACTCTGAGTTCTCAAAAAGGGTTTCTTCACCCCGGGAAGTTAATTAAATACCATTTGGAGGCATTTAATGTTCGAGCAAAAACGGCTGATTTTCGACAAAAGAGATAAACCCCCCCATTACGTCATGCTTCAGAAATGTGGAAAATGGTCCGTTTTCAAATGTTTTATTTTTGAACGTCAGTTCACATTTGTAGGTGGATCATCAGTGTTAGAGCTAAAATTAGCATGTTTAAAGTGATTTTCATGCTTCCAGGGGCTCGGGAAGTGAAATAAATACCATTTGGAGGCATTTAATGTTCGAGCAAAAACGGCTGATTTTCGACAAAAGAGATAACACCCCCCCATTACGTCATGCTTCAGAAATGTGGAAAATGGTCCGTTTTCAAATGTTTTATTTTTGAACGTCAGTTCACATTTGTAGGTGGATCATCAGTGTTAGAGCTAAAATTAGCATGTTTAAAGTGATTTTCATGCTTCCAGGGGCTCGGGAAGTGAAATAAATACCATTTGGAGGCATTTAATGTTCGAGCAAAAACGGCTGATTTTCGACAAAAGAGATAACACCCCCCCATTACGTCATGCTTCAGAAATGTGGAAAATGGTCCGTTTTCAAATGTTTTATTTTTGAACGTCAGTTCACATTTGTAGGTGTATCATCAGTGTTAGAGCTAAAATTAGCATGTTTAAAGTGATTTTCAGGCTTCCAGGGGCCCAAAACACAAGATTTATGGAATGGTTAAAAGTGCATGAAAATGGCCAATTTACTCACTCTGAGTTCTCAAAAAGGGTTTCTTCACCCCGGGAAGTTAATTAAATACCATTTGGAGGCATTTAATGTTCGAGCAAAAACGGCTGATTTTCGACAAAAGAGATAAACCCCCCCATTACGTCATGCTTCAGAAATGTGGAAAATGGTCCGTTTTCAAATGTTTTATTTTTGAACGTCAGTTCACATTTGTAGGTGGATCATCAGTGTTAGAGCTAAAATTAGCATGTTTAAAGTGATTTTCATGCTTCCAGGGGCTCGGGAAGTGAAATAAATACCATTTGGAGGCATTTAATGTTCGAGCAAAAACGGCTGATTTTCGACAAAAGAGATAACACCCCCCCCATTACGTCATGCTTCAGAAATGTGGAAAATGGTCCGTTTTCAAATGTTTTATTTTTGAACGTCAGTTCACATTTGTAGGTGGATCATCAGTGTTAGAGCTAAAATTAGCATGTTTAAAGTGATTTTCATGCTTCCAGGGGCTCGGGAAGTGAAATAAATACCATTTGGAGGCATTTAATGTTCGAGCAAAAACGGCTGATTTTCGACAAAAGAGATAACACCCCCCCATTACGTCATGCTTCAGAAATGTGGAAAATGGTCCGTTTTCAAATGTTTTATTTTTGAACGTCAGTTCACATTTGTAGGTGGATCATCAGTGTTAGAGCTAAAATTAGCATGTTTAAAGTGATTTTCATGCTTCCAGGGGCTCGGGAAGTGAAATAAATACCATTTGGAGGCATTTAATGTTCGAGCAAAAACGGCTGATTTTCGACAAAAGAGATAACACCCCCCCATTACGTCATGCTTCAGAAATGTGGAAAATGGTCCGTTTTCAAATGTTTTATTTTTGAACGTCATTTCAAATTTGTAGGTGGATCATCAGTGTTAGAGCTAAAATTAGCATGTTTAAAGTGATTTTCATGCTTCCAGGGGCCCAAAACACAAGATTTATGGAATGGTTAAAAGTGCATGAAAATGGCCAATTTACTCACTCTGAGTTCTCAAAAAGGGTTTCTTCACCCCGGGAAGTTAATTAAATACCATTTGGAGGCATTTAATGTTCGAGCAAAAACGGCTGATTTTCGACAAAAGAGATAACACCCCCCCCATTACGTCATGCTTCAGAAATGTGGAAAATGGTCCGTTTTCAAATGTTTTATTTTTGAACGTCAGTTCACATTTGTAGGTGGATCATCAGTGTTAGAGCTAAAATTAGCATGTTTAAAGTGATTTTCATGCTTCCAGGGGCTCGGGAAGTTAATTAAATACCATTTGGAGGCATTTAATGTTCGAGCAAAAACGGCTGATTTTCGACAAAAGAGATAACACCCCCCCATTACGTCATGCTTCAGAAATGTGGAAAATGGTCCGTTTTCAAATGTTTTATTTTTGAACGTCATTTCACATTTGTAGGTGGATCATCAGTGTTAGAGCTAAAATTAGCATGTTTAAAGTGATTTTCATGCTTCCAGGGGCCCAAAACACAAGATTTATGGAATGGTTAAAAGTGCATGAAAATGGCCAATTTACTCACTCTGAGTTCTCAAAAAGGGTTTCTTCACCCCGGGAAGTTAATTAAATACCATTTGAGGCATTTAATGTTCGAGCAAAAACGGCTGATTTTCGACAAAAGAGATAACACCCCCCCCATTACGTCATGCTTCAGAAATGTGGAAAATGGTCCGTTTTCAAATGTTTTATTTTTGAACGTCAGTTCACATTTGTAGGTGGATCATCAGTGTTAGAGCTAAAATTAGCATGTTTAAAGTGATTTTCATGCTTCCAGGGGCTCGGGAAGTTAATTAAATACCATTTGGAGGCATTTAATGTTCGAGCAAAAACGGCTGATTTTCGACAAAAGAGATAACACCCCCCCATTACGTCATGCTTCAGAAATGTGGAAAATGGTCCGTTTTCAAATGTTTTATTTTTGAACGTCAGTTCACATTTGTAGGTGGATCATCAGTGTTAGAGCTAAAATTAGCATGTTTAAAGTGATTTTCATGCTTCCAGGGGCCCAAAACACAAGATTTATGGAATGGTTAAAAGTGCATGAAAATGGCCAATTTACTCACTCTGAGTTCTCAAAAAGGGTTTCTTCACCCCGGGAAGTGAAATAAATACCATTTGGAGGCATTTAATGTTCGAGCAAAAACGGCTGATTTTCGACAAAAGAGATAACACCCCCCCATTACGTCATGCTTCAGAAATGTGGAAAATGGTCCGTTTTCAAATGTTTTATTTTTGAACGTCAGTTCACATTTGTAGGTGGATCATCAGTGTTAGAGCTAAAATTAGCATGTTTAAAGTGATTTTCATGCTTCCAGGGGCCCAAAACACAAGATTTATGGAATGGTTAAAAGTGCATGAAAATGGCCAATTTACTCACTCTGAGGTTCTCAAAAAGGGTTTCTTCACCCCGGGAAGTTAATTAAATACCATTTGGAGGCATTTAATGTTCGAGCAAAAACGGCTGATTTTCGACAAAAGAGATAAACCCCCCATTACGTCATGCTTCAGAAATGTGGAAAATGGTCCGTTTTCAAATGTTTTATTTTTGAACGTCAGTTCACATTTGTAGGTGGATCATCAGTGTTAGAGCTAAAATTAGCATGTTTAAAGTGATTTTCATGCTTCCAGGGGCTCGGGAAGTGAAATAAATACCATTTGGAGGCATTTAATGTTCGAGCAAAAACGGCTGATTTTCGACAAAAGAGATAACACCCCCCCATTACGTCATGCTTCAGAAATGTGGAAAATGGTCCGTTTTCAAATGTTTTATTTTTGAACGTCAGTTCACATTTGTAGGTGGATCATCAGTGTTAGAGCTAAAATTAGCATGTTTAAAGTGATTTTCATGCTTCCAGGGGCTCGGGAAGTGAAATAAATACCATTTGGAGGCATTTAATGTTCGAGCAAAAACGGCTGATTTTCGACAAAAGAGATAACACCCCCCCCATTACGTCATGCTTCAGAAATGTGGAAAATGGTCCGTTTTCAAATGTTTTATTTTTGAACGTCAGTTCACATTTGTAGGTGGATCATCAGTGTTAGAGCTAAAATTAGCATGTTTAAAGTGATTTTCATGCTTCCAGGGGCTCGGGAAGTTAATTAAATACCATTTGGAGGCATTTAATGTTCGAGCAAAAACGGCTGATTTTCGACAAAAGAGATAACACCCCCCCATTACGTCATGCTTCAGAAATGTGGAAAATGGTCCGTTTTCAAATGTTTTATTTTTGAACGTCAGTTCACATTTGTAGGTGGATCATCAGTGTTAGAGCTAAAATTAGCATGTTTAAAGTGATTTTCATGCTTCCAGGGGCCCAAAACACAAGATTTATGGAATGGTTAAAAGTGCATGAAAATGGCCAATTTACTCACTCTGAGTTCTCAAAAAGGGTTTCTTCACCCCGGGAAGTTAATTAAATACCATTTGGAGGCATTTAATGTTCGAGCAAAAACGGCTGATTTTCGACAAAAGAGATAACACCCCCCCATTACGTCATGCTTCAGAAATGTGGAAAATGGTCCGTTTTCAAATGTTTTATTTTTGAACGTCATTTCACATTTGTAGGTGGATCATCAGTGTTAGAGCTAAAATTAGCATGTTTAAAGTGATTTTCATGCTTCCAGGGGCTCAGGAAGTGAAATAAATACCATTTGGAGGCATTTAATGTTCGAGCAAAAACGGCTGATTTTCGACAAAATAGATAACACCCCCCCATTACGTCATGCTTCAGAAATGTGGAAAATGGTCCGTTTTCAAATGTTTTATTTTTGAACGTCAGTTCACATTTGTAGGTGTATCATCAGTGTTAGAGCTAAAATTAGCATGTTTAAAGTGATTTTCATGCTTCCAGGGGCCCAAAACACAAGATTTATGGAATGGTTAAAAGTGCATGAAAATGGCCAATTTACTCACTCTGAGTTCTCAAAAAGGGTTTCTTCACCCCGGGAAGTTAATTAAATACCATTTGGAGGCATTTAATGTTTGAGCAAAAACGGCTGATTTTCGACAAAAGAGATAACACCCCCCCATTACGTCATGCTTCAGAAATGTGGAAAATGGTCCGTTTTCAAATGTTTTATTTTTGAACGTCAGTTCACATTTGTAGGTGGATCATCAGTGTTAGAGCTAAAATTAGCATGTTTAAAGTGATTTTCATGCTTCCAGGGGCTCGGGAAGTTAATTAAATACCATTTGGAGGCATTTAATGTTCGAGCAAAAACGGCTGATTTTCGACAAAAGAGATAACACCCCCCCATTACGTCATGCTTCAGAAATGTGGAAAATGGTCAGTTTTCAAATGTTTTATTTTTGAACGTCAGTTCACATTTGTAGGTGGATCATCAGTGTTAGAGCTAAAATTAGCATGTTTAAAGTGATTTTCATGCTTCCAGGGGCTCGGGAAGTGAAATAAATACCATTTGGAGGCATTTAATGTTCGAGCAAAAACGGCTGATTTTCGACAAAAGAGATAACACCCCCCCATTACGTCATGCTTCAGAAATGTGGAAAATGGTCCGTTTTCAAATGTTTTATTTTTGAACGTCAGTTCACATTTGTAGGTGGATCATCAGTGTTAGAGCTAAAATTAGCATGTTTAAAGTCATTTTCATGCTTCCAGGGGCTCGGGAAGTGAAATAAATACCATTTGGAGGCATTTAATGTTCGAGCAAAAACAGCTGATTTTCGACAAAAGAGATAACACCCCCCCATTACGTCATGCTTCAGAAATGTGGAAAATGGTCCGTTTTCAAAAGTTTTATTTTTGAACGTCAGTTCACATTTGTAGGTGGATCATCAGTGTTAGAGCTAAAATTAGCATGTTTAAAGTGATTTTCATGCTTCCAGGGGCCCAAAACACAAGATTTATGGAATGGTTAAAAGTGCATGAAAATGGCCAATTTACTCACTTTGAGTTCTCAAAAAGGGTTTCTTCACCCCGGGAAGTTAATTAAATACCATTTGGAGGCATTTAATGTTCGAGCAAAAACGGCTGATTTTCGACAAAAGAGATAACACCCCCCCATTACGTCATGCTTCAGAAATGTGGAAAATGGTCCGTTTTCAAATGTTTTATTTTTGAACGTCAGTTCTCATTTGTAGGTGGATCATCAGTGTTAGAGCTAAAATTAGCATGTTTAAAGTGATTTTCATGCTTCCAGGGGCTCGGGAAGTTAATTAAATACCATTTGGAGGCATTTAATGTTCGAGCAAAAACGGCTGATTTTCGACAAAAGAGATAACACCCCCCCATTACGTCATGCTTCAGAAATGTGGAAAATGGTCCGTTTTCAAATGTTTTATTTTTGAACGTCAGTTCACATTTGTAGGTGGATCATCAGTGTTAGAGCTAAAATTAGCATGTTTAAAGTGATTTTCATGCTTCCAGGGGCCCAAAACACAAGATTTATGGAATGGTTAAAAGTGCATGAAAATGGCCAATTTACTCACTCTGAGTTCTCAAAAAGGGTTTCTTCACCCCGGGAAGTTAATTAAATACCATTTGGAGGCATTTAATGTTCGAGCAAAAACGGCTGATTTTCGACAAAAGAGATAACACCCCCCCCATTACGTCATGCTTCAGAAATGTGGAAAATGGTCCGTTTTCAAATGTTTTATTTTTGAACGTCAGTTCACATTTGTAGGTGGATCATCAGTGTTAGAGCTAAAATTAGCATGTTTAAAGTGATTTTCATGCTTCCAGGGGCTCGGGAAGTTAATTAAATACCATTTGGAGGCATTTAATGTTCGAGCAAAAACGGCTGATTTTCGACAAAAGAGATAACACCCCCCCATTACGTCATGCTTCAGAAATGTGGAAAATGGTCCGTTTTCAAATGTTTTATTTTTGAACGTCAGTTCACATTTGTAGGTGGATCATCAGTGTTAGAGCTAAAATTAGCATGTTTAAAGTGATTTTCATGCTTCCAGGGGCCCAAAACACAAGATTTATGGAATGGTTAAAAGTGCATGAAAATGGCCAATTTACTCACTCTGAGTTCTCAAAAAGGGTTTCTTCACCCCGGGAAGTGAAATAAATACCATTTGGAGGCATTTAATGTTCGAGCAAAAACGGCTGATTTTCGACAAAAGAGATAACACCCCCCCATTACGTCATGCTTCAGAAATGTGGAAAATGGTCCGTTTTCAAATGTTTTATTTTTGAACGTCAGTTCACATTTGTAGGTGGATCATCAGTGTTAGAGCTAAAATTAGCATGTTTAAAGTGATTTTCATGCTTCCAGGGGCCCAAAACACAAGATTTATGGAATGGTTAAAAGTGCATGAAAATGGCCAATTTACTCACTCTGAGTTCTCAAAAAGGGTTTCTTCACCGCGGGAAGTTAATTAAATACCATTTGGAGGCATTTAATGTTCGAGCAAAAACGGCTGATTTTCGACAAAAGAGATAAACCCCCCCATTACGTCATGCTTCAGAAATGTGGAAAATGGTCCGTTTTCAAATGTTTTATTTTTGAACGTCAGTTCACATTTGTAGGTGGATCATCAGTGTTAGAGCTAAAATTAGCATGTTTAAAGTGATTTTCATGCTTCCAGGGGCTCGGGAAGTGAAATAAATACCATTTGGAGGCATTTAATGTTCGAGCAAAAACGGCTGATTTTCGACAAAAGAGATAACACCCCCCCATTACGTCATGCTTCAGAAATGTGGAAAATGGTCCGTTTTCAAATGTTTTATTTTTGAACGTCAGTTCACATTTGTAGGTGGATCATCAGTGTTAGAGCTAAAATTAGCATGTTTAAAGTGATTTTCATGCTTCCAGGGGCTCGGGAAGTGAAATAAATACCATTTGGAGGCATTTAATGTTCGAGCAAAAACGGCTGATTTTCGACAAAAGAGATAACACCCCCCCATTACGTCATGCTTCAGAAATGTGGAAAATGGTCCGTTTTCAAATGTTTTATTTTTGAACGTCAGTTCACATTTGTAGGTGGATCATCAGTGTTAGAGCTAAAATTAGCATGTTTAAAGTGATTTTCATGCTTCCAGGGGCTCGGGAAGTGAAATAAATACCATTTGGAGGCATTTAATGTTCGAGCAAAAACGGCTGATTTTCGACAAAAGAGATAACACCCCCCCATTACGTCATGCTTCAGAAATGTGGAAAATGGTCCGTTTTCAAATGTTTTATTTTTGAACGTCATTTCACATTTGTAGGTGGATCATCAGTGTTAGAGCTAAAATTAGCATGTTTAAAGTGATTTTCATGCTTCCAGGGGCCCAAAACACAAGATTTATGGAATGGTTAAAAGTGCATGAAAATGGCCAATTTACTCACTCTGAGTTCTCAAAAAGGGTTTCTTCACCCCGGGAAGTTAATTAAATACCATTTGGAGGCATTTAATGTTCGAGCAAAAACGGCTGATTTTCGACAAAAGAGATAACACCCCCCCCATTACGTCATGCTTCAGAAATGTGGAAAATGGTCCGTTTTCAAATGTTTTATTTTTGAACGTCAGTTCACATTTGTAGGTGGATCATCAGTGTTAGAGCTAAAATTAGCATGTTTAAAGTGATTTTCATGCTTCCAGGGGCTCGGGAAGTTAATTAAATACCATTTGGAGGCATTTAATGTTCGAGCAAAAACGGCTGATTTTCGACAAAAGAGATAACACCCCCCCATTACGTCATGCTTCAGAAATGTGGAAAATGGTCCGTTTTCAAATGTTTTATTTTTGAACGTCAGTTCACATTTGTAGGTGGATCATCAGTGTTAGAGCTAAAATTAGCATGTTTAAAGTGATTTTCATGCTTCCAGGGGCCCAAAACACAAGATTTATGGAATGGTTAAAAGTGCATGAAAATGGCCAATTTACTCACTCTGAGTTCTCAAAAAGGGTTTCTTCACCCCGGGAAGTGAAATAAATACCATTTGGAGGCATTTAATGTTCGAGCTAAAACGGCTGATTTTCGACAAAAGAGATAACACCCCCCCATTACGTCATGCTTCAGAAATGTGGAAAATGGTCTGTTTTCAAATGTTTTATTTTTGAACGTCAGTTCACATTTGTAGGTGGATCATCAGTGTTAGAGCTAAAATTAGCATGTTTAAAGTGATTTTCATGCTTCCAGGGGCCCAAAACACAAGATTTATGGAATGGTTAAAAGTGCATGAAAATGGCCAATTTACTCACTCTGAGGTTCTCAAAAAGGGTTTCTTCACCCCGGGAAGTTAATTAAATACCATTTGGAGGCATTTAATGTTCGAGCAAAAACGGCTGATTTTCGACAAAAGAGATAAACCCCCCCATTACGTCATGCTTCAGAAATGTGGAAAATGGTCCGTTTTCAAATGTTTTATTTTTGAACGTCAGTTCACATTTGTAGGTGGATCATCAGTGTTAGAGCTAAAATTAGCATGTTTAAAGTGATTTTCATGCTTCCAGGGGCTCGGGAAGTGAAATAAATACCATTTGGAGGCATTTAATGTTCGAGCAAAAACGGCTGATTTTCGACAAAAGAGATAACACCCCCCCATTACGTCATGCTTCAGAAATGTGGAAAATGGTCCGTTTTCAAATGTTTTATTTTTGAACGTCAGTTCACATTTGTAGGTGGATCATCAGTGTTAGAGCTAAAATTAGCATGTTTAAAGTGATTTTCATGCTTCCAGGGGCTCGGGAAGTGAAATAAATACCATTTGGAGGCATTTAATGTTCGAGCAAAAACGGCTGATTTTCGACAAAAGAGATAACACCCCCCCATTACGTCATGCTTCAGAAATGTGGAAAATGGTCCGTTTTCAAATGTTTTATTTTTGAACGTCAGTTCACATTTGTAGGTGGATCATCAGTGTTAGAGCTAAAATTAGCATGTTTAAAGTGATTTTCATGCTTCCAGGGGCTCGGGAAGTGAAATAAATACCATTTGGAGGCATTTAATGTTCGAGCAAAAACGGCTGATTTTCGACAAAAGAGATAACACCCCCCCATTACGTCATGCTTCAGAAATGTGGAAAATGGTCCGTTTTCAAATGTTTTATTTTTGAACGTCAGTTCACATTTGTAGGTGTATCATCAGTGTTAGAGCTAAAATTAGCATGTTTAAAGTGATTTTCATGCTTCCAGGGGCCCAAAACACAAGATTTATGGAATGGTTAAAAGTGCATGAAAATGGCCAATTTACTCACTCTGAGTTCTCAAAAAGGGTTTCTTCACCCCGGGAAGTTAATTAAATACCATTTGGAGGCATTTAATGTTCGAGCAAAAACGGCTGATTTTCGACAAAAGAGATAAACCCCCCCATTACGTCATGCTTCAGAAATGTGGAAAATGGTCCGTTTTCAAATGTTTTATTTTTGAACGTCAGTTCACATTTCTAGGTGGATCATCAGTGTTAGAGCTAAAATTAGCATGTTTAAAGTGATTTTCATGCTTCCAGGGGCTCGGGAAGTGAAATAAATACCATTTGGAGGCATTTAATGTTCGAGTAAAAACGGCTGATTTTCGACAAAAGAGATAACACCCCCCCATTACGTCATGCTTCAGAAATGTGGAAAATGGTCCGTTTTCAAATGTTTTATTTTTGAACGTCAGTTCACATTTGTAGGTGGATCATCAGTGTTAGAGCTAAAATTAGCATGTTTAAAGTGATTTTCATGCTTCCAGGGGCTCGGGAAGTGAAATAAATACCATTTGGAGGCATTTAATGTTCGAGCAAAAACGGCTGATTTTCGACAAAAGAGATAACACCCCCCCATTACGTCATGCTTCAGAAATGTGGAAAATGGTCCGTTTTCAAATGTTTTATTTTTGAACGTCAGTTCACATTTGTAGGTGTATCATCAGTGTTAGAGCTAAAATTAGCATGTTTAAAGTGATTTTCATGCTTCCAGGGGCCCAAAACACAAGATTTATGGAATGGTTAAAAGTGCATGAAAATGGCCAATTTACTCACTCTGAGTTCTCAAAAAGGGTTTCTTCACCCCGGGAAGTTAATTAAATACCATTTGGAGGCATTTAATGTTCGAGCAAAAACGGCTGATTTTCGACAAAAGAGATAACACCCCCCCATTACGTCATGCTTCAGAAATGTGGAAAATGGTCCGTTTTCAAATGTTTTATTTTTGAACGTCAGTTCACATTTGTAGGTGGATCATCAGTGTTAGAGCTAAAATTAGCATGTTTAAAGTGATTTTCATGCTTCCAGGGGCTCGGGAAGTGAAATAAATACCATTTGGAGGCATTTAATGTTCGAGCAAAAACGGCTGATTTTCGACAAAAGAGATAACACCCCCCCATTACGTCATGCTTCAGAAATGTGGAAAATGGTCCGTTTTCAAATGTTTTATTTTTGAACGTCAGTTCACATTTGTAGGTGGATCATCAGTGTTAGAGCTAAAATTAGCATGTTTAAAGTGATTTTCATGCTTCCAGGGGCTCGGGAAGTGAAATAAATACCATTTGGAGGCATTTAATGTTCGAGCAAAAACGGCTGATTTTCGACAAAAGAGATAACACCCCCCCATTACGTCATGCTTCAGAAATGTGGAAAATGGTCCGTTTTCAAATGTTTTATTTTTGAACGTCAGTTCACATTTGTAGGTGGATCATCAGTGTTAGAGCTAAAATTAGCATGTTTAAAGTGATTTTCATGCTTCCAGGGGCCCAAAACACAAGATTTATGGAATGGTTAAAAGTGCATGAAAATGGCCAATTTACTCACTCTGAGTTCTCAAAAAGGGTTTCTTCACCCCGGGAAGTTAATTAAATACCATTTGGAGGCATTTAATGTTCGAGCAAAAACGGCTGATTTTCGACAAAAGAGATAACACCCCCCCCATTACGTCATGCTTCAGAAATGTGGAAAATGGTCCGTTTTCAAATGTTTTATTTTTGAACGTCAGTTCACATTTGTAGGTGGATCATCAGTGTTAGAGCTAAAATTAGCATGTTTAAAGTGATTTTCATGCTTCCAGGGGCTCAGGAAGTTAATTAAATACCATTTGGAGGCATTTAATGTTCGAGCAAAAACGGCTGATTTTCGACAAAAGAGATAACACCCCCCCATTACGTCATGCTTCAGAAATGTGGAAAATGGTCCGTTTTCAAATGTTTTATTTTTGAACGTCAGTTCACATTTGTAGGTGGATCATCAGTGTTAGAGCTAAAATTAGCATGTTTAAAGTGATTTTCATGCTTCCAGGGGCCCAAAACACAAGATTTATGGAATGGTTAAAAGTGCATGAAAATGGCCAATTTACTCACTCTGAGGTTCTCAAAAAGGGTTTCTTCACCCCGGGAAGTTAATTAAATACCATTTGGAGGCATTTAATGTTCGAGCAAAAACGGCTGATTTTCGACAAAAGAGATAAACCCCCTCATTACGTCATGCTTCAGAAATGTGGAAAATGGTCCGTTTTCAAATGTTTTATTTTTGAACGTCAGTTCACATTTGTAGGTGGATCATCAGTGTTAGAGCTAAAATTAGCATGTTTAAAGTGATTTTCATGCTTCCAGGGGCTCGGGAAGTGAAATAAATACCATTTGGAGGCATTTAATGTTCGAGCAAAAACGGCTGATTTTCGACAAAAGAGATAACACCCCCCCATTACGTCATGCTTCAGAAATGTGGAAAATGGTCCGTTTTCAAATGTTTTATTTTTGAACGTCAGTTCACATTTGTAGGTGGATCATCAGTGTTAGAGCTAAAATTAGCATGTTTAAAGTGATTTTCATGCTTCCAGGGGCTCGGGAAGTGAAATAAATACCATTTGGAGGCATTTAATGTTCGAGCAAAATCGGCTGATTTTCGACAAAAGAGATAACACCCTCCCATTACGTCATGCTTCAGAAATGTGGAAAATGGTCCGTTTTCAAATGTTTTATTTTTGAACGTCAGTTCACATTTGTAGGTGGATCATCAGTGTTAGAGCTAAAATTAGCATGTTTAAAGTGATTTTCATGCTTCCAGGGGCTCGGGAAGTGAAATAAATACCATTTGGAGGCATTTAATGTTCGAGCAAAAACGGCTGATTTTCGACAAAAGAGATAACACCCCCCCATTACGTCATGCTTCAGAAATGTGGAAAATGGTCCGTTTTCAAATGTTTTATTTTTGAACGTCAGTTCACATTTGTAGGTGTATCATCAGTGTTAGAGCTAAAATTAGCATGTTTAAAGTGATTTTCATGCTTCCAGGGGCCCAAAACACAAGATTTATGGAATGGTTAAAAGTGCATGAAAATGGCCAATTTACTCACTCTGAGTTCTCAAAAAGGGTTTCTTCACCCCGGGAAGTTAATTAAATACCATTTGGAGGCATTTAATGTTCGAGCAAAAACGGCTGATTTTCGACAAAAGAGATAAACCCCCCCTTTACGTCATGCTTCAGAAATGTGGAAAATGGTCCGTTTTCAAATGTTTTATTTTTGAACGTCAGTTCACATTTGTAGGTGGATCATCAGTGTTAGAGCTAAAATTAGCATGTTTAAAGTGATTTTCATGCTTCCAGGGGCTCGGGAAGTGAAATAAATACCATTTGGAGGCATTTAATGTTCGAGCAAAAACGGCTGATTTTCGACAAAAGAGATAACACCCCCCCATTACGTCATGCTTCAGAAATGTGGAAAATGGTCCGTTTTCAAATGTTTTATTTTTGAACGTCAGTTCACATTTCTAGGTGGATCATCAGTGTTAGAGCTAAAATTAGCATGTTTAAAGTGATTTTCATGCTTCCAGGGGCTCGGGAAGTGAAATAAATACCATTTGGAGGCATTTAATGTTCGAGCAAAAACGGCTGATTTTCGACAAAAGAGATAACACCCCCCCATTATGTCATGCTTCAGAAATGTGGAAAATGGTCCGTTTTCAAATGTTTTATTTTTGAACGTCAGTTCACATTTGTAGGTGTATCATCAGTGTTAGAGCTAAAATTAGCATGTTTAAAGTGATTTTCATGCTTCCAGGGGCCCAAAACACAAGATTTATGGAATGGTTAAAAGTGCATGAAAATGGCCAATTTACTCACTCTGAGTTCTCAAAAAGGGTTTCTTCACCCCGGGAAGTTAATTAAATACCATTTGGAGGCATTTAATGTTCGAGCAAAAACGGCTGATTTTCGACAAAAGAGATAAACCCCCCCATTACGTCATGCTTCAGAAATGTGGAAAATGGTCCGTTTTCAAATGTTTTATTTTTGAACGTCAGTTCACATTTGTAGGTGGATCATCAGTGTTAGAGCTAAAATTAGCATGTTTAAAGTGATTTTCATGCTTCCAGGGGCTCGGGAAGTGAAATAAATACCATTTGGAGGCATTTAATGTTCGAGCAAAAACGGCTGATTTTCGACAAAAGAGATAACACCCCCCCATTACGTCATGCTTCAGAAATGTGGAAAATGGTCCGTTTTCAAATGTTTTATTTTTGAACGTCAGTTCACATTTGTAGGTGGATCATCAGTGTTAGAGCTAAAATTAGCATGTTTAAAGTGATTTTCATGCTTCCAGGGGCTCGGGAAGTGAAATAAATACCATTTGGAGGCATTTAATGTTCGAGCAAAAACGGCTGATTTTCGACAAAAGAGATAACACCCCCCCATTACGTCATGCTTCAGAAATGTGGAAAATGGTCCGTTTTCAAATGTTTTATTTTTGAACGTCAGTTCACATTTGTAGGTGTATCATCAGTGTTAGAGCTAAAATTAGCATGTTTAAAGTGATTTTCAGGCTTCCAGGGGCCCAAAACACAAGATTTATGGAATGGTTAAAAGTGCATGAAAATGGCCAATTTACTCACTCTGAGTTCTCAAAAAGGGTTTCTTCACCCCGGGAAGTTAATTAAATACCATTTGGAGGCATTTAATGTTCGAGCAAAAACGGCTGATTTTCGACAAAAGAGATAAACCCCCCCATTACGTCATGCTTCAGAAATGTGGAAAATGGTCCGTTTTCAAATGTTTTATTTTTGAACGTCAGTTCACATTTGTAGGTGGATCATCAGTGTTAGAGCTAAAATTAGCATGTTTAAAGTGATTTTCATGCTTCCAGGGGCTCGGGAAGTGAAATAAATACCATTTGGAGGCATTTAATGTTCGAGCAAAAACGGCTGATTTTCGACAAAAGAGATAACACCCCCCCATTACGTCATGCTTCAGAAATGTGGAAAATGGTCCGTTTTCAAATGTTTTATTTTTGAACGTCAGTTCACATTTGTAGGTGGATCATCAGTGTTAGAGCTAAAATTAGCATGTTTAAAGTGATTTTCATGCTTCCAGGGGCTCGGGAAGTGAAATAAATACCATTTGGAGGCATTTAATGTTCGAGCAAAAACGGCTGATTTTCGACAAAAGAGATAACACCCCCCCATTACGTCATGCTTCAGAAATGTGGAAAATGGTCCGTTTTCAAATGTTTTATTTTTGAACGTCAGTTCACATTTGTAGGTGGATCATCAGTGTTAGAGCTAAAATTAGCATGTTTAAAGTGATTTTCATGCTTCCAGGGGCTCGGGAAGTGAAATAAATACCATTTGGAGGCATTTAATGTTCGAGCAAAAACGGCTGATTTTCGACAAAAGAGATAACACCCCCCCATTACGTCATGCTTCAGAAATGTGGAAAATGGTCCGTTTTCAAATGTTTTATTTTTGAACGTCATTTCACATTTGTAGGTGGATCATCAGTGTTAGAGCTAAAATTAGCATGTTTAAAGTGATTTTCATGCTTCCAGGGGCCCAAAACACAAGATTTATGGAATGGTTAAAAGTGCATGAAAATGGCCAATTTACTCACTTTGAGTTCTCAAAAAGGGTTTCTTCACCCCGGGAAGTTAATTAAATACCATTTGGAGGCATTTAATGTTCGAGCAAAAACGGCTGATTTTCGACAAAAGAGATAACACCCCCCCATTACGTCATGCTTCAGAAATGTGGAAAATGGTCCGTTTTCAAATGTTTTATTTTTGAACGTCAGTTCACATTTGTAGGTGGATCATCAGTGTTAGAGCTAAAATTAGCATGTTTAAAGTGATTTTCATGCTTCCAGGGGCTCGGGAAGTTAATTAAATACCATTTGGAGGCATTTAATGTTCGAGCAAAAACGGCTGATTTTCGACAAAAGAGATAACACCCCCCCATTACGTCATGCTTCAGAAATGTGGAAAATGGTCCGTTTTCAAATGTTTTATTTTTGAACGTCAGTTCACATTTGTAGGTGGATCATCAGTGTTAGAGCTAAAATTAGCATGTTTAAAGTGATTTTCATGCTTCCAGGGGCCCAAAACACAAGATTTATGGAATGGTTAAAAGTGCATGAAAATGGCCAATTTACTCACTCTGAGTTCTCAAAAAGGGTTTCTTCACCCCGGGAAGTTAATTAAATACCATTTGGAGGCATTTAATGTTTGAGCAAAAACGGCTGATTTTCGACAAAAGAGATAACACCCCCCCATTACGTCATGCTTCAGAAATGTGGAAAATGGTCCGTTTTCAAATGTTTTATTTTTGAACGTCATTTCACATTTGTAGGTGGATCATCAGTGTTAGAGCTAAAATTAGCATGTTTAAAGTGATTTTCATGCTTCCAGGGGCCCAAAACACAAGATTTATGGAATGGTTAAAAGTGCATGAAAATGGCCAATTTACTCACTCTGAGTTCTCAAAAAGGGTTTCTTCACCCCGGGAAGTTAATTAAATACCATTTGGAGGCATTTAATGTTCGAGCAAAAACGGCTGATTTTCGACAAAAGAGATAACACCCCCCCCATTACGTCATGCTTCAGAAATGTGGAAAATGGTCCGTTTTCAAATGTTTTATTTTTGAACGTCAGTTCACATTTGTAGGTGGATCATCAGTGTTAGAGCTAAAATTAGCATGTTTAAAGTGATTTTCATGCTTCCAGGGGCTCGGGAAGTTAATTAAATACCATTTGGAGGCATTTAATGTTCGAGCAAAAACGGCTGATTTTCGACAAAAGAGATAACACCCCCCCATTACGTCATGCTTCAGAAATGTGGAAAATGGTCCGTTTTCAAATGTTTTATTTTTGAACGTCAGTTCACATTTGTAGGTGGATCATCAGTGTTAGAGCTAAAATTAGCATGTTTAAAGTGATTTTCATGCTTCCAGGGGCCCAAAACACAAGATTTATGGAATGGTTAAAAGTGCATGAAAATGGCCAATTTACTCACTCTGAGTTCTCAAAAAGGGTTTCTTCACCCCGGGAAGTGAAATAAATACCATTTGGAGGCATTTAATGTTCGAGCAAAAACGGCTGATTTTCGACAAAAGAGATAACACCCCCCCATTACGTCATGCTTCAGAAATGTGGAAAATGGTCCGTTTTCAAATGTTTTATTTTTGAACGTCAGTTCACATTTGTAGGTGGATCATCAGTGTTAGAGCTAAAATTAGCATGTTTAAAGTGATTTTCATGCTTCCAGGGGCTCGGGAAGTGAAATAAATACCATTTGGAGGCATTTAATGTTCGAGCAAAAACGGCTGATTTTCGACAAAAGAGATAACACCCCCCCATTATGTCATGCTTCAGAAATGTGGAAAATGGTCCGTTTTCAAATGTTTTATTTTTGAACGTCAGTTCACATTTGTAGGTGTATCATCAGTGTTAGAGCTAAAATTAGCATGTTTAAAGTGATTTTCATGCTTCCAGGGGCCCAAAACACAAGATTTATGGAATGGTTAAAAGTGCATGAAAATGGCCAATTTACTCACTCTGAGTTCTCAAAAAGGGTTTCTTCACCCCGGGAAGTTAATTAAATACCATTTGGAGGCATTTAATGTTCGAGCAAAAACGGCTGATTTTCGACAAAAGAGATAAACCCCCCCATTACGTCATGCTTCAGAAATGTGGAAAATGGTCCGTTTTCAAATGTTTTATTTTTGAACGTCAGTTCACATTTGTAGGTGGATCATCAGTGTTAGAGCTAAAATTAGCATGTTTAAAGTGATTTTCATGCTTCCAGGGGCTCGGGAAGTGAAATAAATACCATTTGGAGGCATTTAATGTTCGAGCAAAAACGGCTGATTTTCGACAAAAGAGATAACACCCCCCCATTACGTCATGCTTCAGAAATGTGGAAAATGGTCCGTTTTCAAATGTTTTATTTTTGAACGTCAGTTCACATTTGTAGGTGGATCATCAGTGTTAGAGCTAAAATTAGCATGTTTAAAGTGATTTTCATGCTTCCAGGGGCTCGGGAAGTGAAATAAATACCATTTGGAGGCATTTAATGTTCGAGCAAAAACGGCTGATTTTCGACAAAAGAGATAACACCCCCCCATTACGTCATGCTTCAGAAATGTGGAAAATGGTCCGTTTTCAAATGTTTTATTTTTGAACGTCAGTTCACATTTGTAGGTGTATCATCAGTGTTAGAGCTAAAATTAGCATGTTTAAAGTGATTTTCAGGCTTCCAGGGGCCCAAAACACAAGATTTATGGAATGGTTAAAAGTGCATGAAAATGGCCAATTTACTCACTCTGAGTTCTCAAAAAGGGTTTCTTCACCCCGGGAAGTTAATTAAATACCATTTGGAGGCATTTAATGTTCGAGCAAAAACGGCTGATTTTCGACAAAAGAGATAAACCCCCCCATTACGTCATGCTTCAGAAATGTGGAAAATGGTCCGTTTTCAAATGTTTTATTTTTGAACGTCAGTTCACATTTGTAGGTGGATCATCAGTGTTAGAGCTAAAATTAGCATGTTTAAAGTGATTTTCATGCTTCCAGGGGCTCGGGAAGTGAAATAAATACCATTTGGAGGCATTTAATGTTCGAGCAAAAACGGCTGATTTTCGACAAAAGAGATAACACCCCCCCATTACGTCATGCTTCAGAAATGTGGAAAATGGTCCGTTTTCAAATGTTTTATTTTTGAACGTCAGTTCACATTTGTAGGTGGATCATCAGTGTTAGAGCTAAAATTAGCATGTTTAAAGTGATTTTCATGCTTCCAGGGGCTCGGGAAGTGAAATAAATACCATTTGGAGGCATTTAATGTTCGAGCAAAAACGGCTGATTTTCGACAAAAGAGATAACACCCCCCCATTACGTCATGCTTCAGAAATGTGGAAAATGGTCCGTTTTCAAATGTTTTATTTTTGAACGTCAGTTCACATTTGTAGGTGGATCATCAGTGTTAGAGCTAAAATTAGCATGTTTAAAGTGATTTTCATGCTTCCAGGGGCCCAAAACACAAGATTTATGGAATGGTTAAAAGTGCATGAAAATGGCCAATTTACTCACTCTGAGTTCTCAAAAAGGGTTTCTTCACCCCGGGAAGTTAATTAAATACCATTTGGAGGCATTTAATGTTTGAGCAAAAACGGCTGATTTTCGACAAAAGAGATAACACCCCCCCATTACGTCATGCTTCAGAAATGTGGAAAATGGTCCGTTTTCAAATGTTTTATTTTTGAACGTCATTTCACATTTGTAGGTGGATCATCAGTGTTAGAGCTAAAATTAGCATGTTTAAAGTGATTTTCATGCTTCCAGGGGCCCAAAACACAAGATTTATGGAATGGTTAAAAGTGCATGAAAATGGCCAATTTACTCACTCTGAGTTCTCAAAAAGGGTTTCTTCACCCCGGGAAGTTAATTAAATACCATTTGGAGGCATTTAATGTTCGAGCAAAAACGGCTGATTTTCGACAAAAGAGATAACACCCCCCCCATTACGTCATGCTTCAGAAATGTGGAAAATGGTCCGTTTTCAAATGTTTTATTTTTGAACGTCAGTTCACATTTGTAGGTGGATCATCAGTGTTAGAGCTAAAATTAGCATGTTTAAAGTGATTTTCATGCTTCCAGGGGCTCGGGAAGTTAATTAAATACCATTTGGAGGCATTTAATGTTCGAGCAAAAACGGCTGATTTTCGACAAAAGAGATAACCCCCCCCCATTACGTCATGCTTCAGAAATGTGGAAAATGGTCCGTTTTCAAATGTTTTATTTTTGAACGTCAGTTCACATTTGTAGGTGGATCATCAGTGTTAGAGCTAAAATTAGCATGTTTAAAGTGATTTTCATGCTTCCAGGGGCCCAAAACACAAGATTTATGGAATGGTTAAAAGTGCATGAAAATGGCCAATTTACTCACTCTGAGTTCTCAAAAAGGGTTTCTTCACCCCGGGAAGTGAAATAAATACCATTTGGAGGCATTTAATGTTCGAGCAAAAACGGCTGATTTTCGACAAAAGAGATAACACCCCCCCATTACGTCATGCTTCAGAAATGTGGAAAATGGTCCGTTTTCAAATTTTTTATTTTTGAACGTCAGTTCACATTTGTAGGTGGATCATCAGTGTTAGAGCTAAAATTAGCATGTTTAAAGTGATTTTCATGCTTCCAGGGGCCCAAAACACAAGATTTATGGAATGGTTAAAAGTGCATGAAAATGGCCAATTTACTCACTCTGAGTTCTCAAAAAGGGTTTCTTCACCGCGGGAAGTTAATTAAATACCATTTGGAGGCATTTAATGTTCGAGCAAAAACGGCTGATTTTCGACAAAAGAGATAAACTCCCCCATTACGTCATGCTTCAGAAATGTGGAAAATGGTCCGTTTTCAAATGTTTTATTTTTGAACGTCAGTTCACATTTGTAGGTGGATCATCAGTGTTAGAGCTAAAATTAGCATGTTTAAAGTGATTTTCATGCTTCCAGGGGCTCGGGAAGTGAAATAAATACCATTTGGAGGCATTTAATGTTCGAGCAAAAACGGCTGATTTTCGACAAAAGAGATAACACCCCCCCATTACGTCATGCTTCAGAAATGTGGAAAATGGTCCGTTTTCAAATGTTTTATTTTTGAACGTCAGTTCACATTTGTAGGTGGATCATCAGTGTTAGAGCTAAAATTAGCATGTTTAAAGTGATTTTCATGCTTCCAGGGGCTCGGGAAGTGAAATAAATACCATTTGGAGGCATTTAATGTTCGAGCAAAAACGGCTGATTTTCGACAAAAGAGATAACACCCCCCCATTACGTCATGCTTCAGAAATGTGGAAAATGGTCCGTTTTCAAATGTTTTATTTTTGAACGTCAGTTCACATTTGTAGGTGGATCATCAGTGTTAGAGCTAAAATTAGCATGTTTAAAGTGATTTTCATGCTTCCAGGGGCTCGGGAAGTGAAATAAATACCATTTGGAGGCATTTAATGTTCGAGCAAAAACGGCTGATTTTCGACAAAAGAGATAACACCCCCCCATTACGTCATGCTTCAGAAATGTGGAAAATGGTCCGTTTTCAAATGTTTTATTTTTGAACGTCATTTCACATTTGTAGGTGGATCATCAGTGTTAGAGCTAAAATTAGCATGTTTAAAGTGATTTTCATGCTTCCAGGGGCCCAAAACACAAGATTTATGGAATGGTTAAAAGTGCATGAAAATGGCCAATTTACTCACTCTGAGTTCTCAAAAAGGGTTTCTTCACCCCGGGAAGTTAATTAAATACCATTTGGAGGCATTTAATGTTCGAGCAAAAACGGCTGATTTTCGACAAAAGAGATAACACCCCCCCCATTACGTCATGCTTCAGAAATGTGGAAAATGGTCCGTTTTCAAATGTTTTATTTTTGAACGTCAGTTCACATTTGTAGGTGGATCATCAGTGTTAGAGCTAAAATTAGCATGTTTAAAGTGATTTTCATGCTTCCAGGGGCTCGGGAAGTTAATTAAATACCATTTGGAGGCATTTAATGTTCGAGCAAAAACGGCTGATTTTCGACAAAAGAGATAACACCCCCCCATTACGTCATGCTTCAGAAATGTGGAAAATGGTCCGTTTTCAAATGTTTTATTTTTGAACGTCAGTTCACATTTGTAGGTGGATCATCAGTGTTAGAGCTAAAATTAGCATGTTTAAAGTGATTTTCATGCTTCCAGGGGCCCAAAACACAAGATTTATGGAATGGTTAAAAGTGCATGAAAATGGCCAATTTACTCACTCTGAGATCTCAAAAAGGGTTTCTTCACCCCGGGAAGTGAAATAAATACCATTTGGAGGCATTTAATGTTCGAGCAAAAACGGCTGATTTTCGACAAAAGAGATAACACCCCCCCATTACGTCATGCTTCAGAAATGTGGAAAATGGTCCGTTTTCAAATGTTTTATTTTTGAACGTCAGTTCACATTTGTAGGTGGATCATCAGTGTTAGAGCTAAAATTAGCATGTTTAAAGTGATTTTCATGCTTCCAGGGGCCCAAAACACAAGATTTATGGAATGGTTAAAAGTGCATGAAAATGGCCAATTTACTCACTCTGAGGTTCTCAAAAAGGGTTTCTTCACCCCGGGAAGTTAATTAAATACCATTTGGAGGCATTTAATGTTCGAGCAAAAACGGCTGATTTTCGACAAAAGAGATAAACTCCCCCATTACGTCATGCTTCAGAAATGTGGAAAATGGTCCGTTTTCAAATGTTTTATTTTTGAACGTCAGTTCACATTTGTAGGTGGATCATCAGTGTTAGAGCTAAAATTAGCATATTTAAAGTGATTTTCATGCTTCCAGGGGCTCGGGAAGTGAAATAAATACCATTTGGAGGCATTTAATGTTCGAGCAAAAACGGCTGATTTTCGACAAAAGAGATAACACCCCCCCATTACGTCATGCTTCAGAAATGTGGAAAATGGTCCGTTTTCAAATGTTTTATTTTTGAACGTCAGTTCACATTTGTAGGTGGATCATCAGTGTTAGAGCTAAAATTAGCATGTTTAAAGTGATTTTCATGCTTCCAGGGGCTCGGGAAGTGAAATAAATACCATTTGGAGGCATTTAATGTTCGAGCAAAAACGGCTGATTTTCGACAAAAGAGATAACACCCCCCCATTACGTCATGCTTCAGAAATGTGGAAAATGGTCCGTTTTCAAATGTTTTATTTTTGAACGTCAGTTCACATTTGTAGGTGGATCATCAGTGTTAGAGCTAAAATTAGCATGTTTAAAGTGATTTTCATGCTTCCAGGGGCTCGGGAAGTGAAATAAATACCATTTGGAGGCATTTAATGTTCGAGCAAAAACGGCTGATTTTCGACAAAAGAGATAACACCCCCCCATTACGTCATGCTTCAGAAATGTGGAAAATGGTCCGTTTTCAAATGTTTTATTTTTGAACGTCAGTTCACATTTGTAGGTGTATCATCAGTGTTAGAGCTAAAATTAGCATGTTTAAAGTGATTTTCATGCTTCCAGGGGCCCAAAACACAAGATTTATGGAATGGTTAAAAGTGCATGAAAATGGCCAATTTACTCACTCTGAGTTCTCAAAAAGGGTTTCTTCACCCCGGGAAGTTAATTAAATACCATTTGGAGGCATTTAATGTTCGAGCAAAAACGGCTGATTTTCGACAAAAGAGATAAACCCCCCCATTACGTCATGCTTCAGAAATGTGGAAAATGGTCCGTTTTCAAATGTTTTATTTTTGAACGTCAGTTCACATTTCTAGGTGGATCATCAGTGTTAGAGCTAAAATTAGCATGTTTAAAGTGATTTTCATGCTTCCAGGGGCTCGGGAAGTGAAATAAATACCATTTGGAGGCATTTAATGTTCGAGCAAAAACGGCTGATTTTCGACAAAAGAGATAACACCCCCCCATTACGTCATGCTTCAGAAATGTGGAAAATGGTCCGTTTTCAAATGTTTTATTTTTGAACGTCAGTTCACATTTGTAGGTGGATCATCAGTGTTAGAGCTAAAATTAGCATGTTTAAAGTGATTTTCATGCTTCCAGGGGCTCGGGAAGTGAAATAAATACCATTTGGAGGCATTTAATGTTCGAGCAAAAACGGCTGATTTTCGACAAAAGAGATAACACCCCCCCCATTACGTCATGCTTCAGAAATGTGGAAAATGGTCCGTTTTCAAATGTTTTATTTTTGAACGTCAGTTCACATTTGTAGGTGTATCATCAGTGTTAGAGCTAAAATTAGCATGTTTAAAGTGATTTTCATGCTTCCAGGGGCCCAAAACACAAGATTTATGGAATGGTTAAAAGTGCATGAAAATGGCCAATTTACTCACTCTGAGTTCTCAAAAAGGGTTTCTTCACCCCGGGAAGTTAATTAAATACCATTTGGAGGCATTTAATGTTCGAGCAAAAACGGCTGATTTTCGACAAAAGAGATAAACCCCCCCATTACGTCATGCTTCAGAAATGTGGAAAATGGTCCGTTTTCAAATGTTTTATTTTTGAACGTCAGTTCACATTTGTAGGTGGATCATCAGTGTTAGAGCTAAAATTAGCATGTTTAAAGTGATTTTCATGCTTCCAGGGGCTCGGGAAGTGAAATAAATACCATTTGGAGGCATTTAATGTTCGAGCAAAAACGGCTGATTTTCGACAAAAGAGATAACACCCCCCCATTACGTCATGCTTCAGAAATGTGGAAAATGGTCCGTTTTCAAATGTTTTATTTTTGAACGTCAGTTCACATTTGTAGGTGGATCATCAGTGTTAGAGCTAAAATTAGCATGTTTAAAGTGATTTTCATGCTTCCAGGGGCTCGGGAAGTGAAATAAATACCATTTGGAGGCATTTAATGTTCGAGCAAAAACGGCTGATTTTCGACAAAAGAGATAACACCCCCCCATTACGTCATGCTTCAGAAATGTGGAAAATGGTCCGTTTTCAAATGTTTTATTTTTGAACGTCAGTTCACATTTGTAGGTGGATCATCAGTGTTAGAGCTAAAATTAGCATGTTTAAAGTGATTTTCATGCTTCCAGGGGCTCGGGAAGTGAAATAAATACCATTTGGAGGCATTTAATGTTCGAGCAAAAACGGCTGATTTTCGACAAAAGAGATAACACCCCCCCATTACGTCATGCTTCAGAAATGTGGAAAATGGTCCGTTTTCAAATGTTTTATTTTTGAACGTCATTTCATATTTGTAGGTGGATCATCAGTGTTAGAGCTAAAATTAGCATGTTTAAAGTGATTTTCATGCTTCCAGGGGCCCAAAACACAAGATTTATGGAATGGTTAAAAGTGCATGAAAATGGCCAATTTACTCACTCTGAGTTCTCAAAAAGGGTTTCTTCACCCCGGGAAGTTAATTAAATACCATTTGGAGGCATTTAATGTTCGAGCAAAAACGGCTGATTTTCGACAAAAGAGATAACACCCCCCCCATTACGTCATGCTTCAGAAATGTGGAAAATGGTCCGTTTTCAAATGTTTTATTTTTGAACGTCAGTTCACATTTGTAGGTGGATCATCAGTGTTAGAGCTAAAATTAGCATGTTTAAAGTGATTTTCATGCTTCCAGGGGCTCGGGAAGTTAATTAAATACCATTTGGAGGCATTTAATGTTCGAGCAAAAACGGCTGATTTTCGACAAAAGAGATAACACCCCCCCATTACGTCATGCTTCAGAAATGTGGAAAATGGTCCGTTTTCAAATGTTTTATTTTTGAACGTCAGTTCACATTTGTAGGTGGATCATCAGTGTTAGAGCTAAAATTAGCATGTTTAAAGTGATTTTCATGCTTCCAGGGGCCCAAAACACAAGATTTATGGAATGGTTAAAAGTGCATGAAAATGGCCAATTTACTCACTCTGAGGTTCTCAAAAAGGGTTTCTTCACCCCGGGAAGTTAATTAATTACCATTTGGAGGCATTTAATGTTCGAGCAAAAACGGCTGATTTTCGACAAAAGAGATAAACCCCCCCATTACGTCATGCTTCAGAAATGTGGAAAATGGTCCGTTTTCAAATGTTTTATTTTTGAACGTCAGTTCACATTTGTAGGTGGATCATCAGTGTTAGAGCTAAAATTAGCATGTTTAAAGTGATTTTCATGCTTCCAGGGGCTCGGGAAGTGAAATAAATACCATTTGGAGGCATTTAATGTTCGAGCAAAAACGGCTGATTTTCGACAAAAGAGATAACACCCCCCCATTACGTCATGCTTCAGAAATGTGGAAAATGGTCCGTTTTCAAATGTTTTATTTTTGAACGTCAGTTCACATTTGTAGGTGGATCATCAGTGTTAGAGCTAAAATTAGCATGTTTAAAGTGATTTTCATGCTTCCAGGGGCTCGGGAAGTGAAATAAATACCATTTGGAGGCATTTAATGTTCGAGCAAAAATGGCTGATTTTCGACAAAAGAGATAACACCCCCCCATTACGTCATGCTTCAGAAATGTGGAAAATGGTCCGTTTTCAAATGTTTTATTTTTGAACGTCAGTTCACATTTGTAGGTGGATCATCAGTGTTAGAGCTAAATTTAGCATGTTTAAAGTGATTTTCATGCTTCCAGGGGCTCGGGAAGTGAAATAAATACCATTTGGAGGCATTTAATGTTCGAGCAAAAACGGCTGATTTTCGACAAAAGAGATAACACCCCCCCATTACGTCATGCTTCAGAAATGTGGAAAATGGTCCGTTTTCAAATGTTTTATTTTTGAACGTCAGTTCACATTTGTAGGTGTATCATCAGTGTTAGAGCTAAAATTAGCATGTTTAAAGTGATTTTCATGCTTCCAGGGGCCCAAAACACAAGATTTATGGAATGGTTAAAAGTGCATGAAAATGGCCAATTTACTCACTCTGAGTTCTCAAAAAGGGTTTCTTCACCCCGGGAAGTTAATTAAATACCATTTGGAGGCATTTAATGTTCGAGCAAAAACGGCTGATTTTCGACAAAAGAGATAAACCCCCCCTTTACGTCATGCTTCAGAAATGTGGAAAATGGTCCGTTTTCAAATGTTTTATTTTTGAACGTCAGTTCACATTTGTAGGTGGATCATCAGTGTTAGAGCTAAAATTAGCATGTTTAAAGTGATTTTCATGCTTCCAGGGGCTCGGGAAGTGAAATAAATACCATTTGGAGGCATTTAATGTTCGAGCAAAAACGGCTGATTTTCGACAAAAGAGATAACACCCCCCCATTACGTCATGCTTCAGAAATGTGGAAAATGGTCCGTTTTCAAATGTTTTATTTTTGAACGTCAGTTCACATTTGTAGGTGGATCATCAGTGTTAGAGCTAAAATTAGCATGTTTAAAGTGATTTTCATGCTTCCAGGGGCTCGGGAAGTGAAATAAATACCATTTGGAGGCATTTAATGTTCGAGCAAAAACGGCTGATTTTCGACAAAAGAGATAACACCCCCCCATTACGTCATGCTTCAGAAATGTGGAAAATGGTCCGTTTTCAAATGTTTTATTTTTGAACGTCAGTTCACATTTGTAGGTGTATCATCAGTGTTAGAGCTAAAATTAGCATGTTTAAAGTGATTTTCATGCTTCCAGGGGCCCAAAACACAAGATTTATGGAATGGTTAAAAGTGCATGAAAATGGCCAATTTACTCACTCTGAGTTCTCAAAAAGGGTTTCTTCACCCCGGGAAGTTAATTAAATACCATTTGGAGGCATTTAATGTTCGAGCAAAAACGGCTGATTTTCGACAAAAGAGATAAACCCCCCCATTACGTCATGCTTCAGAAATGTGGAAAATGGTCCGTTTTCAAATGTTTTATTTTTGAACGTCAGTTCACATTTGTAGGTGGATCATCAGTGTTAGAGCTAAAATTAGCATGTTTAAAGTGATTTTCATGCTTCCAGGGGCTCGGGAAGTGAAATAAATACCATTTGGAGGCATTTAATGTTCGAGCAAAAACGGCTGATTTTCGACAAAAGAGATAACACCCCCCCATTACGTCATGCTTCAGAAATGTGGAAAATGGTCCGTTTTCAAATGTTTTATTTTTGAACGTCAGTTCACATTTGTAGGTGGATCATCAGTGTTAGAGCTAAAATTAGCATGTTTAAAGTGATTTTCATGCTTCCAGGGGCTCGGGAAGTGAAATAAATACCATTTGGAGGCATTTAATGTTCGAGCAAAAACGGCTGATTTTCGACAAAAGAGATAACACCCCCCCATTACGTCATGCTTCAGAAATGTGGAAAATGGTCCGTTTTCAAATGTTTTATTTTTGAACGTCAGTTCACATTTGTAGGTGTATCATCAGTGTTAGAGCTAAAATTAGCATGTTTAAAGTGATTTTCAGGCTTCCAGGGGCCCAAAACACAAGATTTATGGAATGGTTAAAAGTGCATGAAAATGGCCAATTTACTCACTCTGAGTTCTCAAAAAGGGTTTCTTCACCCCGGGAAGTTAATTAAATACCATTTGGAGGCATTTAATGTTCGAGCAAAAACGGCTGATTTTCGACAAAAGAGATAAACCCCCCCATTACGTCATGCTTCAGAAATGTGGAAAATGGTCCGTTTTCAAATGTTTTATTTTTGAACGTCAGTTCACATTTGTAGGTGGATCATCAGTGTTAGAGCTAAAATTAGCATGTTTAAAGTGATTTTCATGCTTCCAGGGGCTCGGGAAGTGAAATAAATACCATTTGGAGGCATTTAATGTTCGAGCAAAAACGGCTGATTTTCGACAAAAGAGATAACACCCCCCCATTACGTCATGCTTCAGAAATGTGGAAAATGGTCCGTTTTCAAATGTTTTATTTTTGAACGTCAGTTCACATTTGTAGGTGGATCATCAGTGTTAGAGCTAAAATTAGCATGTTTAAAGTGATTTTCATGCTTCCAGGGGCTCGGGAAGTGAAATAAATACCATTTGGAGGCATTTAATGTTCGAGCAAAAACGGCTGATTTTCGACAAAAGAGATAACACCCCCCCATTACGTCATGCTTCAGAAATGTGGAAAATGGTCCGTTTTCAAATGTTTTATTTTTGAACGTCATTTCACATTTGTAGGTGGATCATCAGTGTTAGAGCTAAAATTAGCATGTTTAAAGTGATTTTCATGCTTCCAGGGGCCCAAAACACAAGATTTATGGAATGGTTAAAAGTGCATGAAAATGGCCAATTTACTCACTCTGAGTTCTCAAAAAGGGTTTCTTCACCCCGGGAAGTTAATTAAATACCATTTGGAGGCATTTAATGTTCGAGCAAAAACGGCTGATTTTCGACAAAAGAGATAACACCCCCCCCCATTACGTCATGCTTCAGAAATGTGGAAAATGGTCCGTTTTCAAATGTTTTATTTTTGAACGTCAGTTCACATTTGTAGGTGGATCATCAGTGTTAGAGCTAAAATTAGCATGTTTAAAGTGATTTTCATGCTTCCAGGGGCTCGGGAAGTTAATTAAATACCATTTGGAGGCATTTAATGTTCGAGCAAAAACGGATGATTTTCGACAAAAGAGATAACACCCCCCCATTACGTCATGCTTCAGAAATGTGGAAAATGGTCCGTTTTCAAATGTTTTATTTTTGAACGTCATTTCACATTTGTAGGTGGATCATCAGTGTTAGAGCTAAAATTAGCATGTTTAAAGTGATTTTCATGCTTCCAGGGGCCCAAAACACAAGATTTATGGAATGGTTAAAAGTGCATGAAAATGGCCAATTTACTCACTCTGAGTTCTCAAAAAGGGTTTCTTCACCCCGGGAAGTTAATTAAATACCATTTGGAGGCATTTAATGTTCGAGCAAAAACGGCTGATTTTCGACAAAAGAGATAACACCCCCCCATTACGTCATGCTTCAGAAATGTGGAAAATGGTCCGTTTTCAAATGTTTTATTTTTGAACGTCAGTTCACATTTGTAGGTGGATCATCAGTGTTAGAGCTAAAATTAGCATGTTTAAAGTGATTTTCATGCTTCCAGGGGCTCGGGAAGTTAATTAAATACCATTTGGAGGCATTTAATGTTCGAGCAAAAACGGCTGATTTTCGACAAAAGAGATAACACCCCCCCATTACGTCATGCTTCAGAAATGTGGAAAATGGTCCGTTTTCAAATGTTTTATTTTTGAACGTCAGTTCACATTTGTAGGTGGATCATCAGTGTTAGAGCTAAAATTAGCATGTTTAAAGTGATTTTCATGCTTCCAGGGGCCCAAAACACAAGATTTATGGAATGGTTAAAAGTGCATGAAAATGGCCAATTTACTCACTCTGAGTTCTCAAAAAGGGTTTCTTCACCCCGGGAAGTGAAATAAATACCATTTGGAGGCATTTAATGTTCGAGCAAAAACGGCTGATTTTCGACAAAAGAGATAACACCCCCCCATTACGTCATGCTTCGGAAATGTGGAAAATGGTCCGTTTTCAAATGTTTTATTTTTGAACGTCAGTTCACATTTGTAGGTGGATCATCAGTGTTAGAGCTAAAATTAGCATGTTTAAAGTGATTTTCATGCTTCCAGGGGCCCAAAACACAAGATTTATGGAATGGTTAAAAGTGCATGAAAATGGCCAATTTACTCACTCTGAGGTTCTCAAAAAGGGTTTCTTCACCCCGGGAAGTTAATTAAATACCATTTGGAGGCATTTAATGTTCGAGCAAAAACGGCTGATTTTCGACAAAAGAGATAAACCCCCCCATTACGTCATGCTTCAGAAATGTGGAAAATGGTCCGTTTTCAAATGTTTTATTTTTGAACGTCAGTTCACATTTGTAGGTGGATCATCAGTGTTAGAGCTAAAATTAGCATGTTTAAAGTGATTTTCATGCTTCCAGGGGCTCGGGAAGTGAAATAAATACCATTTGGAGGCATTTAATGTTCGAGCAAAAACGGCTGATTTTCGACAAAAGAGATAACACCCCCCCATTACGTCATGCTTCAGAAATGTGGAAAATGGTCCGTTTTCAAATGTTTTATTTTTGAACGTCAGTTCACATTTGTAGGTGGATCATCAGTGTTAGAGCTAAAATTAGCATGTTTAAAGTGATTTTCATGCTTCCAGGGGCTCGGGAAGTGAAATAAATACCATTTGGAGGCATTTAATGTTCGAGCAAAAACGGCAGATTTTCGACAAAAGAGATAACACCCCCCCATTACGTCATGCTTCAGAAATGTGGAAAATGGTCCGTTTTCAAATGTTTTATTTTTGAACGTCAGTTCACATTTGTAGGTGGATCATCAGTGTTAGAGCTAAAATTAGCATGTTTAAAGTGATTTTCATGCTTCCAGGGGCTCGGGAAGTGAAATAAATACCATTTGGAGGCATTTAATGTTCGAGCAAAAACGGCTGATTTTCGACAAAAGAGATAACACCCCCCCATTACGTCATGCTTCAGAAATGTGGAAAATGGTCCGTTTTCAAATGTTTTATTTTTGAACGTCAGTTCACATTTGTAGGTGTATCATCAGTGTTAGAGCTAAAATTAGCATGTTTAAAGTGATTTTCATGCTTCCAGGGGCCCAAAACACAAGATTTATGGAATGGTTAAAAGTGCATGAAAATGGCCAATTTACTCACTCTGAGTTCTCAAAAAGGGTTTCTTCACCCCGGGAAGTTAATTAAATACCATTTGGAGGCATTTAATGTTCGAGCAAAAACGGCTGATTTTCGACAAAAGAGATAAACCCCCCCATTACGTCATGCTTCAGAAATGTGGAAAATGGTCCGTTTTCAAATGTTTTATTTTTGAACGTCAGTTCACATTTGTAGGTGGATCATCAGTGTTAGAGCTAAAATTAGCATGTTTAAAGTGATTTTCATGCTTCCAGGGGCTCGGGAAGTGAAATAAATACCATTTGGAGGCATTTAATGTTCGAGCAAAAACGGCTGATTTTCGACAAAAGAGATAACACCCCCCCATTACGTCATGCTTCAGAAATGTGGAAAATGGTCCGTTTTCAAATGTTTTATTTTTGAACGTCAGTTCACATTTGTAGGTGGATCATCAGTGTTAGAGCTAAAATTAGCATGTTTAAAGTGATTTTCATGCTTCCAGGGGCTCGGGAAGTGAAATAAATACCATTTGGAGGCATTTAATGTTCGAGCAAAAACGGCTGATTTTCGACAAAAGAGATAACACCCCCCCATTACGTCATGCTTCAGAAATGTGGATAATGGTCCGTTTTCAAATGTTTTATTTTTGAACGTCAGTTCACATTTGTAGGTGTATCATCAGTGTTAGAGCTAAAATTAGCATGTTTAAAGTGATTTTCATGCTTCCAGGGGCCCAAAACACAAGATTTATGGAATGGTTAAAAGTGCATGAAAATGGCCAATTTACTCACTCTGAGTTCTCAAAAAGGGTTTCTTCACCCCGGGAAGTTAATTAAATACCATTTGGAGGCATTTAATGTTCGAGCAAAAACGGCTGATTTTCGACAAAAGAGATAAACCCCCCCATTACGTCATGCTTCAGAAATGTGGAAAATTATCTGTTTTCAAATTTTTTATTTTTGAACGTCAGTTCACATTTGTAGGTGTATCATCAGTGTTAGAGCTAAAATTAGCATGTTTAAAGTGATTTTCATGCTTCCAGGGGCTCGGGAAGTGAAATAAATACCATTTGGAGGCATTTAATGTTCGAGCAAAAACGGCTGATTTTCGACAAAAGAGATAACACCCCCCCATTACGTCATGCTTCAGAAATGTGGAAAATGGTCCGTTTTCAAATGTTTTATTTTTGAACGTCAGTTCACATTTGTAGGTGGATCATCAGTGTTAGAGCTAAAATTAGCATGTTTAAAGTGATTTTCATGCTTCCAGGGGCTCGGGAAGTGAAATAAATACCATTTGGAGGCATTTAATGTTCGAGCAAAAACGGCTGATTTTCGACAAAAGAGATAACACCCCCCCATTACGTCATGCTTCAGAAATGTGGAAAATGGTCCGTTTTCAAATGTTTTATTTTTGAACTTCAGTTCACATTTGTAGGTGGATCATCAGTGTTAGAGCTAAAATTAGCATGTTTAAAGTGATTTTCATGCTTCCAGGGGCTCGGGAAGTGAAATAAATACCATTTGGAGGCATTTAATGTTCGAGCAAAAACGGCTGATTTTCGACAAAAGAGATAACACCCCCCCATTACGTCATGCTTCAGAAATGTGGAAAATGGTCCGTTTTCAAATGTTTTATTTTTGAACGTCATTTCACATTTGTAGGTGGATCATCAGTGTTAGAGCTAAAATTAGCATGTTTAAAGTGATTTTCATGCTTCCAGGGGCCCAAAACACAAGATTTATGGAATGGTTAAAAGTGCATGAAAATGGCCAATTTACTCACTCTGAGTTCTCAAAAAGGGTTTCTTCACCCCGGGAAGTTAATTAAATACCATTTGGAGGCATTTAATGTTCGAGCAAAAACGGCTGATTTTCGACAAAAGAGATAACACCCCCCCCATTACGTCATGCTTCAGAAATGTGGAAAATGGTCCGTTTTCAAATGTTTTATTTTTGAACGTCAGTTCACATTTGTAGGTGGATCATCAGTGTTAGAGCTAAAATTAGCATGTTTAAAGTGATTTTCATGCTTCCAGGGGCTCGGGAAGTTAATTAAATACCATTTGGAGGCATTTAATGTTCGAGCAAAAACGGCTGATTTTCGACAAAAGAGATAACACCCCCCATTACGTCATGCTTCAGAAATGTGGAAAATGGTCCGTTTTCAAATGTTTTATTTTTGAACGTCAGTTCACATTTGTAGGTGGATCATCAGTGTTAGAGCTAAAATTAGCATGTTTAAAGTGATTTTCATGCTTCCAGGGGCCCAAAACACAAGATTTATGGAATGGTTAAAAGTGCATGAAAATGGCCAATTTATTCACTCTGAGGTTCTCAAAAAGGGTTTCTTCACCCCGGGAAGTTAATTAAATACCATTTGGAGGCATTTAATGTTCGAGCAAAAACGGCTGATTTTCGACAAAAGAGATAAACCCCCCCATTACGTCATGCTTCAGAAATGTGGAAAATGGTCCGTTTTCAAATGTTTTATTTTTGAACGTCAGTTCACATTTGTAGGTGGATCATCAGTGTTAGAGCTAAAATTAGCATGTTTAAAGTGATTTTCATGCTTCCAGGGGCTCGGGAAGTGAAATAAATACCATTTGGAGGCATTTAATGTTCGAGCAAAAACGGCTGATTTTCGACAAAAGAGATAACACCCCCCCATTACGTCATGCTTCAGAAATGTGGAAAATGGTCCGTTTTCAAATGTTTTATTTTTGAACGTCAGTTCACATTTGTAGGTGGATCATCAGTGTTAGAGCTAAAATTAGCATGTTTAAAGTGATTTTCATGCTTCCAGGGGCTCGGGAAGTGAAATAAATACCATTTGGAGGCATTTAATGTTCGAGCAAAAACGGCTGATTTTCGACAAAAGAGATAACACCCCCCCATTACGTCATGCTTCAGAAATGTGGAAAATGGTCCGTTTTCAAATGTTTTATTTTTGAACGTCAGTTCACATTTGTAGGTGGATCATCAGTGTTAGAGCTAAAATTAGCATGTTTAAAGTGATTTTCATGCTTCCAGGGGCTCGGGAAGTGAAATAAATACCATTTGGAGGCATTTAATGTTCGAGCAAAAACGGCTGATTTTCGACAAAAGAGATAACACCCCCCCATTACGTCATGCTTCAGAAATGTGGAAAATGGTCCGTTTTCAAATGTTTTATTTTTGAACGTCAGTTCACATTTGTAGGTGTATCATCAGTGTTAGAGCTAAAATTAGCATGTTTAAAGTGATTTTCATGCTTCCAGGGGCCCAAAACACAAGATTTATGGAATGGTTAAAAGTGCATGAAAATGGCCAATTTACTCACTCTGAGTTCTCAAAAAGGGTTTCTTCACCCCGGGAAGTTAATTAAATACCATTTGGAGGCATTTAATGTTCGAGCAAAAACGGCTGATTTTCGACAAAAGAGATAAACCCCCCCATTACGTCATGCTTCAGAAATGTGGAAAATGGTCCGTTTTCAAATGTTTTATTTTTGAACGTCAGTTCACATTTGTAGGTGGATCATCAGTGTTAGAGCTAAAATTAGCATGTTTAAAGTGATTTTCATGCTTCCAGGGGCTCGGGAAGTGAAATAAATACCATTTGGAGGCATTTAATGTTCGAGCAAAAACGGCTGATTTTCGACAAAAGAGATAACACCCCCCCATTACGTCATGCTTCAGAAATGTGGAAAATGGTCCGTTTTCAAATGTTTTATTTTTGAACGTCAGTTCACATTTGTAGGTGTATCATCAGTGTTAGAGCTAAAATTAGCATGTTTAAAGTGATTTTCATGCTTCCAGGGGCCCAAAACACAAGATTTATGGAATGGTTAAAAGTGCATGAAAATGGCCAATTTACTCACTCTGAGTTCTCAAAAAGGGTTTCTTCACCCCGGGAAGTTAATTAAATACCATTTGGAGGCATTTAATGTTCGAGCAAAAACGGCTGATTTTCGACAAAAGAGATAAACCCCCCCATTACGTCATGCTTCAGAAATGTGGAAAATGGTCCGTTTTCAAATGTTTTATTTTTGAACGTCAGTTCACATTTGTAGGTGGATCATCAGTGTTAGAGCTAAAATTAGCATGTTTAAAGTGATTTTCATGCTTCCAGGGGCCCAAAACACAAGATTTATGGAATGGTTAAAAGTGCATGAAAATGGCCAATTTACTCACTCTGAGTTCTCAAAAAGGGTTTCTTCACCCCGGGAAGTGAAATAAATACCATTTGGAGGCATTTAATGTTCGAGCAAAAACGGCTGATTTTCGACAAAAGAGATAACACCCCCCCATTACGTCATGCTTCAGAAATGTGGAAAATGGTCCGTTTTCAAATGTTTTATTTTTGAACGTCAGTTCACATTTGTAGGTGGATCATCAGTGTTAGAGCTAAAATTAGCATGTTTAAAGTGATTTTCATGCTTCCAGGGGCCCAAAACACAAGATTTATGGAATGGTTAAAAGTGCATGAAAATGGCCAATTTACTCACTCTGAGTTCTCAAAAAGGGTTTCTTCACCCCGGGAAGTTAATTAAATACCATTTGGAGGCATTTAATGTTCGAGCAAAAACGGCTGATTTTCGACAAAAGAGATAAACCCCCCCATTACGTCATGCTTCAGAAATGTGGAAAATGGTCCGTTTTCAAATGTTTTATTTTTGAACGTCAGTTCACATTTGTAGGTGGATCATCAGTGTTAGAGCTAAAATTAGCATGTTTAAAGTGATTTTCATGCTTCCAGGGGCTCGGGAAGTGAAATAAATACCATTTGGAGGCATTTAATGTTCGAGCAAAAACGGCTGATTTTCGACAAAAGAGATAACACCCCCCCATTACGTCATGCTTCAGAAATGTGGAAAATGGTCCGTTTTCAAATGTTTTATTTTTGAACGTCAGTTCACATTTGTAGGTGGATCATCAGTGTTAGAGCTAAAATGAGCATGTTTAAAGTGATTTTCATGCTTCCAGGGGCTCGGGAAGTGAAATAAATACCATTTGGAGGCATTTAATGTTCGAGCAAAAACGGCTGATTTTCGACAAAAGAGATAACACCCCCCCATTACGTCATGCTTCAGAAATGTGGAAAATGGTCCGTTTTCAAATGTTTTATTTTTGAACGTCAGTTCACATTTGTAGGTGGATCATCAGTGTTAGAGCTAAAATTAGCATGTTTAAAGTGATTTTCATGCTTCCAGGGGCCCAAAACACAAGATTTATGGAATGGTTAAAAGTGCATGAAAATGGCCAATTTACTCACTCTGAGTTCTCAAAAAGGGTTTCTTCACCCCGGGAAGTTAATTAAATACCATTTGGAGTCATTTAATGTTCGAGCAAAAACGGCTGATTTTCGACAAAAGAGATAAACCCCCCCATTGCGTCATGCTTCAGAAATGTGGAAAATGGTCCGTTTTCAAATGTTTTATTTTTGAACGTCAGTTCACATTTGTAGGTGGATCATCAGTGTTAGAGCTAAAATTAGCATGTTTAAAGTGATTTTCATGCTTCCAGGGGCTCGGGAAGTGAAATAAATACCATTTGGAGGCATTTAATGTTCGAGCAAAAACGGCTGATTTTCGACAAAAGAGATAACACCCCCCCATTACGTCATGCTTCAGAAATGTGGAAAATGGTCCGTTTTCAAATGTTTTATTTTTGAACGTCAGTTCACATTTGTAGGTGGATCATCAGTGTTAGAGCTAAAATTAGCATGTTTAAAGTGATTTTCATGCTTCCAGGGGCTCGGGAAGTGAAATAAATACCATTTGGAGGCATTTAATGTTCGAGCAAAAACGGCTGATTTTCGACAAAAGAGATAACACCCCCCCCATTACGTCATGCTTCAGAAATGTGGAAAATGGTCCGTTTTCAAATGTTTTATTTTTGAACGTCAGTTCACATTTGTAGGTGTATCATCAGTGTTAGAGCTAAAATTAGCATGTTTAAAGTGATTTTCATGCTTCCAGGGGCCCAAAACACAAGATTTATGGAATGGTTAAAAGTGCATGAAAATGGCCAATTTACTCACTCTGAGTTCTCAAAAAGGGTTTCTTCACCCCGGGAAGTTAATTAAATACCATTTGGAGGCATTTAATGTTCGAGCAAAAACGGCTGATTTTCGACAAAAGAGATAAACCCCCCCATTACGTCATGCTTCAGAAATGTGGAAAATGGTCCGTTTTCAAATGTTTTATTTTTGAACGTCAGTTCACATTTGTAGGTGGATCATCAGTGTTAGAGCTAAAATTAGCATGTTTAAAGTGATTTTCATGCTTCCAGGGGCTCGGGAAGTGAAATAAATACCATTTGGAGGCATTTAATGTTCGAGCAAAAACGGCTGATTTTCGACAAAAGAGATAACACCCCCCCATTACGTCATGCTTCAGAAATGTGGAAAATGGTCCGTTTTCAAATGTTTTATTTTTGAACGTCAGTTCACATTTGTAGGTGGATCATCAGTGTTAGAGCTAAAATTAGCATGTTTAAAGTGATTTTCATGCTTCCAGGGGCTCGGGAAGTGAAATAAATACCATTTGGAGGCATTTAATGTTCGAGCAAAAACGGCTGATTTTCGACAAAAGAGATAACACCCCCCCATTACGTCATGCTTCAGAAATGTGGAAAATGGTCCGTTTTCAAATGTTTTATTTTTGAACGTCATTTCACATTTGTAGGTGGATCATCAGTGTTAGAGCTAAAATTAGCATGTTTAAAGTGATTTTCATGCTTCCAGGGGCCCAAAACACAAGATTTATGGAATGGTTAAAAGTGCATGAAAATGGCCAATTTACTCACTCTGAGTTCTCAAAAAGGGTTTCTTCACCCCGGGAAGTTAATTAAATACCATTTGGAGGCATTTAATGTTCGAGCAAAAACGGCTGATTTTCGACAAAAGAGATAACACCCCCCCCATTACGTCATGCTTCAGAAATGTGGAAAATGGTCCGTTTTCAAATGTTTTATTTTTGAACGTCAGTTCACATTTGTAGGTGGATCATCAGTGTTAGAGCTAAAATTAGCATGTTTAAAGTGATTTTCATGCTTCCAGGGGCTCGGGAAGTGAAATAAATACCATTTGGAGGCATTTAATGTTCGAGCAAAAACGGCTGATTTTCGACAAAAGAGATAACACCCCCCCATTACGTCATGCTTCAGAAATGTGGAAAATGGTCCGTTTTCAAATGTTTTATTTTTGAACGTCATTTCATATTTGTAGGTGGATCATCAGTGTTAGAGCTAAAATTAGCATGTTTAAAGTGATTTTCATGCTTCCAGGGGCCCAAAACACAAGATTTATGGAATGGTTAAAAGTGCATGAAAATGGCCAATTTACTCACTCTGAGTTCTCAAAAAGGGTTTCTTCACCCCGGGAAGTTAATTAAATACCATTTGGAGGCATTTAATGTTCGAGCAAAAACGGCTGATTTTCGACAAAAGAGATAACACCCCCCCCATTACGTCATGCTTCAGAAATGTGGAAAATGGTCCGTTTTCAAATGTTTTATTTTTGAACGTCAGTTCACATTTGTAGGTGGATCATCAGTGTTAGAGCTAAAATTAGCATGTTTAAAGTGATTTTCATGCTTCCAGGGGCTCGGGAAGTTAATTAAATACCATTTGGAGGCATTTAATGTTCGAGCAAAAACGGCTGATTTTCGACAAAAGAGATAACACCCCCCCATTACGTCATGCTTCAGAAATGTGGAAAATGGTCCGTTTTCAAATGTTTTATTTTTGAACGTCAGTTCACATTTGTAGGTGGATCATCAGTGTTAGAGCTAAAATTAGCATGTTTAAAGTGATTTTCATGCTTCCAGGGGCCCAAAACACAAGATTTATGGAATGGTTAAAAGTGCATGAAAATGGCCAATTTACTCACTCTGAGGTTCTCAAAAAGGGTTTCTTCACCCCGGGAAGTTAATTAATTACCATTTGGAGGCATTTAATGTTCGAGCAAAAACGGCTGATTTTCGACAAAAGAGATAAACCCCCCCATTACGTCATGCTTCAGAAATGTGGAAAATGGTCCGTTTTCAAATGTTTTATTTTTGAACGTCAGTTCACATTTGTAGGTGGATCATCAGTGTTAGAGCTAAAATTAGCATGTTTAAAGTGATTTTCATGCTTCCAGGGGCTCGGGAAGTGAAATAAATACCATTTGGAGGCATTTAATGTTCGAGCAAAAACGGCTGATTTTCGACAAAAGAGATAACACCCCCCCATTACGTCATGCTTCAGAAATGTGGAAAATGGTCCGTTTTCAAATGTTTTATTTTTGAACGTCAGTTCACATTTGTAGGTGGATCATCAGTGTTAGAGCTAAAATTAGCATGTTTAAAGTGATTTTCATGCTTCCAGGGGCTCGGGAAGTGAAATAAATACCATTTGGAGGCATTTAATGTTCGAGCAAAAATGGCTGATTTTCGACAAAAGAGATAACACCCCCCCATTACGTCATGCTTCAGAAATGTGGAAAATGGTCCGTTTTCAAATGTTTTATTTTTGAACGTCAGTTCACATTTGTAGGTGGATCATCAGTGTTAGAGCTAAATTTAGCATGTTTAAAGTGATTTTCATGCTTCCAGGGGCTCGGGAAGTGAAATAAATACCATTTGGAGGCATTTAATGTTCGAGCAAAAACGGCTGATTTTCGACAAAAGAGATAACACCCCCCCATTACGTCATGCTTCAGAAATGTGGAAAATGGTCCGTTTTCAAATGTTTTATTTTTGAACGTCAGTTCACATTTGTAGGTGTATCATCAGTGTTAGAGCTAAAATTAGCATGTTTAAAGTGATTTTCATGCTTCCAGGGGCCCAAAACACAAGATTTATGGAATGGTTAAAAGTGCATGAAAATGGCCAATTTACTCACTCTGAGTTCTCAAAAAGGGTTTCTTCACCCCGGGAAGTTAATTAAATACCATTTGGAGGCATTTAATGTTCGAGCAAAAACGGCTGATTTTCGACAAAAGAGATAAACCCCCCCTTTACGTCATGCTTCAGAAATGTGGAAAATGGTCCGTTTTCAAATGTTTTATTTTTGAACGTCAGTTCACATTTGTAGGTGGATCATCAGTGTTAGAGCTAAAATTAGCATGTTTAAAGTGATTTTCATGCTTCCAGGGGCTCGGGAAGTGAAATAAATACCATTTGGAGGCATTTAATGTTCGAGCAAAAACGGCTGATTTTCGACAAAAGAGATAACACCCCCCCATTACGTCATGCTTCAGAAATGTGGAAAATGGTCCGTTTTCAAATGTTTTATTTTTGAACGTCAGTTCACATTTGTAGGTGGATCATCAGTGTTAGAGCTAAAATTAGCATGTTTAAAGTGATTTTCATGCTTCCAGGGGCTCGGGAAGTGAAATAAATACCATTTGGAGGCATTTAATGTTCGAGCAAAAACGGCTGATTTTCGACAAAAGAGATAACACCCCCCCATTACGTCATGCTTCAGAAATGTGGAAAATGGTCCGTTTTCAAATGTTTTATTTTTGAACGTCAGTTCACATTTGTAGGTGTATCATCAGTGTTAGAGCTAAAATTAGCATGTTTAAAGTGATTTTCATGCTTCCAGGGGCCCAAAACACAAGATTTATGGAATGGTTAAAAGTGCATGAAAATGGCCAATTTACTCACTCTGAGTTCTCAAAAAGGGTTTCTTCACCCCGGGAAGTTAATTAAATACCATTTGGAGGCATTTAATGTTCGAGCAAAAACGGCTGATTTTCGACAAAAGAGATAAACCCCCCCATTACGTCATGCTTCAGAAATGTGGAAAATGGTCCGTTTTCAAATGTTTTATTTTTGAACGTCAGTTCACATTTGTAGGTGGATCATCAGTGTTAGAGCTAAAATTAGCATGTTTAAAGTGATTTTCATGCTTCCAGGGGCTCGGGAAGTGAAATAAATACCATTTGGAGGCATTTAATGTTCGAGCAAAAACGGCTGATTTTCGACAAAAGAGATAACACCCCCCCATTACGTCATGCTTCAGAAATGTGGAAAATGGTCCGTTTTCAAATGTTTTATTTTTGAACGTCAGTTCACATTTGTAGGTGGATCATCAGTGTTAGAGCTAAAATTAGCATGTTTAAAGTGATTTTCATGCTTCCAGGGGCTCGGGAAGTGAAATAAATACCATTTGGAGGCATTTAATGTTCGAGCAAAAACGGCTGATTTTCGACAAAAGAGATAACACCCCCCCATTACGTCATGCTTCAGAAATGTGGAAAATGGTCCGTTTTCAAATGTTTTATTTTTGAACGTCATTTCACATTTGTAGGTGGATCATCAGTGTTAGAGCTAAAATTAGCATGTTTAAAGTGATTTTCATGCTTCCAGGGGCCCAAAACACAAGATTTATGGAATGGTTAAAAGTGCATGAAAATGGCCAATTTACTCACTCTGAGTTCTCAAAAAGGGTTTCTTCACCCCGGGAAGTTAATTAAATACCATTTGGAGGCATTTAATGTTCGAGCAAAAACGGCTGATTTTCGACAAAAGAGATAACACCCCCCCCCATTACGTCATGCTTCAGAAATGTGGAAAATGGTCCGTTTTCAAATGTTTTATTTTTGAACGTCAGTTCACATTTGTAGGTGGATCATCAGTGTTAGAGCTAAAATTAGCATGTTTAAAGTGATTTTCATGCTTCCAGGGGCTCGGGAAGTTAATTAAATACCATTTGGAGGCATTTAATGTTCGAGCAAAAACGGATGATTTTCGACAAAAGAGATAACACCCCCCCATTACGTCATGCTTCAGAAATGTGGAAAATGGTCCGTTTTCAAATGTTTTATTTTTGAACGTCATTTCACATTTGTAGGTGGATCATCAGTGTTAGAGCTAAAATTAGCATGTTTAAAGTGATTTTCATGCTTCCAGGGGCCCAAAACACAAGATTTATGGAATGGTTAAAAGTGCATGAAAATGGCCAATTTACTCACTCTGAGTTCTCAAAAAGGGTTTCTTCACCCCGGGAAGTTAATTAAATACCATTTGGAGGCATTTAATGTTCGAGCAAAAACGGCTGATTTTCGACAAAAGAGATAACACCCCCCCATTACGTCATGCTTCAGAAATGTGGAAAATGGTCCGTTTTCAAATGTTTTATTTTTGAACGTCAGTTCACATTTGTAGGTGGATCATCAGTGTTAGAGCTAAAATTAGCATGTTTAAAGTGATTTTCATGCTTCCAGGGGCTCGGGAAGTTAATTAAATACCATTTGGAGGCATTTAATGTTCGAGCAAAAACGGCTGATTTTCGACAAAAGAGATAACACCCCCCCATTACGTCATGCTTCAGAAATGTGGAAAATGGTCCGTTTTCAAATGTTTTATTTTTGAACGTCAGTTCACATTTGTAGGTGGATCATCAGTGTTAGAGCTAAAATTAGCATGTTTAAAGTGATTTTCATGCTTCCAGGGGCCCAAAACACAAGATTTATGGAATGGTTAAAAGTGCATGAAAATGGCCAATTTACTCACTCTGAGTTCTCAAAAAGGGTTTCTTCACCCCGGGAAGTGAAATAAATACCATTTGGAGGCATTTAATGTTCGAGCAAAAACGGCTGATTTTCGACAAAAGAGATAACACCCCCCCATTACGTCATGCTTCAGAAATGTGGAAAATGGTCCGTTTTCAAATGTTTTATTTTTGAACGTCAGTTCACATTTGTAGGTGGATCATCAGTGTTAGAGCTAAAATTAGCATGTTTAAAGTGATTTTCATGCTTCCAGGGGCTCGGGAAGTGAAATAAATACCATTTGGAGGCATTTAATGTTCGAGCAAAAACGGCTGATTTTCGACAAAAGAGATAACACCCCCCCATTACGTCATGCTTCAGAAATGTGGAAAATGGTCCGTTTTCAAATGTTTTATTTTTGAACGTCAGTTCACATTTGTAGGTGGATCATCAGTGTTAGAGCTAAAATTAGCATGTTTAAAGTGATTTTCATGCTTCCAGGGGCTCGGGAAGTGAAATAAATACCATTTGGAGGCATTTAATGTTCGAGCAAAAACGGCTGATTTTCGACAAAAGAGATAACACCCCCCCATTACGTCATGCTTCAGAAATGTGGAAAATGGTCCGTTTTCAAATGTTTTATTTTTGAACGTCATTTCACATTTGTAGGTGGATCATCAGTGTTAGAGCTAAAATTAGCATGTTTAAAGTGATTTTCATGCTTCCAGGGGCCCAAAACACAAGATTTATGGAATGGTTAAAAGTGCATGAAAATGGCCAATTTACTCACTCTGAGTTCTCAAAAAGGGTTTCTTCACCCCGGGAAGTTAATTAAATACCATTTGGAGGCATTTAATGTTCGAGCAAAAACGGCTGATTTTCGACAAAAGAGATAACACCCCCCCCATTACGTCATGCTTCAGAAATGTGGAAAATGGTCCGTTTTCAAATGTTTTATTTTTGAACGTCAGTTCACATTTGTAGGTGGATCATCAGTGTTAGAGCTAAAATTAGCATGTTTAAAGTGATTTTCATGCTTCCAGGGGCTCGGGAAGTGAAATAAATACCATTTGGAGGCATTTAATGTTCGAGCAAAAACGGCTGATTTTCGACAAAAGAGATAACACCCCCCCATTACGTCATGCTTCAGAAATGTGGAAAATGGTCCGTTTTCAAATGTTTTATTTTTGAACGTCATTTCATATTTGTAGGTGGATCATCAGTGTTAGAGCTAAAATTAGCATGTTTAAAGTGATTTTCATGCTTCCAGGGGCCCAAAACACAAGATTTATGGAATGGTTAAAAGTGCATGAAAATGGCCAATTTACTCACTCTGAGTTCTCAAAAAGGGTTTCTTCACCCCGGGAAGTTAATTAAATACCATTTGGAGGCATTTAATGTTCGAGCAAAAACGGCTGATTTTCGACAAAAGAGATAACACCCCCCCCATTACGTCATGCTTCAGAAATGTGGAAAATGGTCCGTTTTCAAATGTTTTATTTTTGAACGTCAGTTCACATTTGTAGGTGGATCATCAGTGTTAGAGCTAAAATTAGCATGTTTAAAGTGATTTTCATGCTTCCAGGGGCTCGGGAAGTTAATTAAATACCATTTGGAGGCATTTAATGTTCGAGCAAAAACGGCTGATTTTCGACAAAAGAGATAACACCCCCCCATTACGTCATGCTTCAGAAATGTGGAAAATGGTCCGTTTTCAAATGTTTTATTTTTGAACGTCAGTTCACATTTGTAGGTGGATCATCAGTGTTAGAGCTAAAATTAGCATGTTTAAAGTGATTTTCATGCTTCCAGGGGCCCAAAACACAAGATTTATGGAATGGTTAAAAGTGCATGAAAATGGCCAATTTACTCACTCTGAGGTTCTCAAAAAGGGTTTCTTCACCCCGGGAAGTTAATTAATTACCATTTGGAGGCATTTAATGTTCGAGCAAAAACGGCTGATTTTCGACAAAAGAGATAAACCCCCCCATTACGTCATGCTTCAGAAATGTGGAAAATGGTCCGTTTTCAAATGTTTTATTTTTGAACGTCAGTTCACATTTGTAGGTGGATCATCAGTGTTAGAGCTAAAATTAGCATGTTTAAAGTGATTTTCATGCTTCCAGGGGCTCGGGAAGTGAAATAAATACCATTTGGAGGCATTTAATGTTCGAGCAAAAACGGCTGATTTTCGACAAAAGAGATAACACCCCCCCATTACGTCATGCTTCAGAAATGTGGAAAATGGTCCGTTTTCAAATGTTTTATTTTTGAACGTCAGTTCACATTTGTAGGTGGATCATCAGTGTTAGAGCTAAAATTAGCATGTTTAAAGTGATTTTCATGCTTCCAGGGGCTCGGGAAGTGAAATAAATACCATTTGGAGGCATTTAATGTTCGAGCAAAAATGGCTGATTTTCGACAAAAGAGATAACACCCCCCCATTACGTCATGCTTCAGAAATGTGGAAAATGGTCCGTTTTCAAATGTTTTATTTTTGAACGTCAGTTCACATTTGTAGGTGGATCATCAGTGTTAGAGCTAAATTTAGCATGTTTAAAGTGATTTTCATGCTTCCAGGGGCTCGGGAAGTGAAATAAATACCATTTGGAGGCATTTAATGTTCGAGCAAAAACGGCTGATTTTCGACAAAAGAGATAACACCCCCCCATTACGTCATGCTTCAGAAATGTGGAAAATGGTCCGTTTTCAAATGTTTTATTTTTGAACGTCAGTTCACATTTGTAGGTGTATCATCAGTGTTAGAGCTAAAATTAGCATGTTTAAAGTGATTTTCATGCTTCCAGGGGCCCAAAACACAAGATTTATGGAATGGTTAAAAGTGCATGAAAATGGCCAATTTACTCACTCTGAGTTCTCAAAAAGGGTTTCTTCACCCCGGGAAGTTAATTAAATACCATTTGGAGGCATTTAATGTTCGAGCAAAAACGGCTGATTTTCGACAAAAGAGATAAACCCCCCCTTTACGTCATGCTTCAGAAATGTGGAAAATGGTCCGTTTTCAAATGTTTTATTTTTGAACGTCAGTTCACATTTGTAGGTGGATCATCAGTGTTAGAGCTAAAATTAGCATGTTTAAAGTGATTTTCATGCTTCCAGGGGCTCGGGAAGTGAAATAAATACCATTTGGAGGCATTTAATGTTCGAGCAAAAACGGCTGATTTTCGACAAAAGAGATAACACCCCCCCATTACGTCATGCTTCAGAAATGTGGAAAATGGTCCGTTTTCAAATGTTTTATTTTTGAACGTCAGTTCACATTTGTAGGTGGATCATCAGTGTTAGAGCTAAAATTAGCATGTTTAAAGTGATTTTCATGCTTCCAGGGGCTCGGGAAGTGAAATAAATACCATTTGGAGGCATTTAATGTTCGAGCAAAAACGGCTGATTTTCGACAAAAGAGATAACACCCCCCCATTACGTCATGCTTCAGAAATGTGGAAAATGGTCCGTTTTCAAATGTTTTATTTTTGAACGTCAGTTCACATTTGTAGGTGTATCATCAGTGTTAGAGCTAAAATTAGCATGTTTAAAGTGATTTTCATGCTTCCAGGGGCCCAAAACACAAGATTTATGGAATGGTTAAAAGTGCATGAAAATGGCCAATTTACTCACTCTGAGTTCTCAAAAAGGGTTTCTTCACCCCGGGAAGTTAATTAAATACCATTTGGAGGCATTTAATGTTCGAGCAAAAACGGCTGATTTTCGACAAAAGAGATAAACCCCCCCATTACGTCATGCTTCAGAAATGTGGAAAATGGTCCGTTTTCAAATGTTTTATTTTTGAACGTCAGTTCACATTTGTAGGTGGATCATCAGTGTTAGAGCTAAAATTAGCATGTTTAAAGTGATTTTCATGCTTCCAGGGGCTCGGGAAGTGAAATAAATACCATTTGGAGGCATTTAATGTTCGAGCAAAAACGGCTGATTTTCGACAAAAGAGATAACACCCCCCCATTACGTCATGCTTCAGAAATGTGGAAAATGGTCCGTTTTCAAATGTTTTATTTTTGAACGTCAGTTCACATTTGTAGGTGGATCATCAGTGTTAGAGCTAAAATTAGCATGTTTAAAGTGATTTTCATGCTTCCAGGGGCTCGGGAAGTGAAATAAATACCATTTGGAGGCATTTAATGTTCGAGCAAAAACGGCTGATTTTCGACAAAAGAGATAACACCCCCCCATTACGTCATGCCTCAGAAATGTGGAAAATGGTCCGTTTTCAAATGTTTTATTTTTGAACGTCAGTTCACATTTGTAGGTGTATCATCAGTGTTAGAGCTAAAATTAGCATGTTTAAAGTGATTTTCAGGCTTCCAGGGGCCCAAAACACAAGATTTATGGAATGGTTAAAAGTGCATGAAAATGGCCAATTTACTCACTCTGAGTTCTCAAAAAGGGTTTCTTCACCCCGGGAAGTTAATTAAATACCATTTGGAGGCATTTAATGTTCGAGCAAAAACGGCTGATTTTCGACAAAAGAGATAAACCCCCCCATTACGTCATGCTTCAGAAATGTGGAAAATGGTCCGTTTTCAAATGTTTTATTTTTGAACGTCAGTTCACATTTGTAGGTGGATCATCAGTGTTAGAGCTAAAATTAGCATGTTTAAAGTGATTTTCATGCTTCCAGGGGCTCGGGAAGTGAAATAAATACCATTTGGAGGCATTTAATGTTCGAGCAAAAACGGCTGATTTTCGACAAAAGAGATAACACCCCCCCATTACGTCATGCTTCAGAAATGTGGAAAATGGTCCGTTTTCAAATGTTTTATTTTTGAACGTCAGTTCACATTTGTAGGTGGATCATCAGTGTTAGAGCTAAAATTAGCATGTTTAAAGTGATTTTCATGCTTCCAGGGGCTCGGGAAGTGAAATAAATACCATTTGGAGGCATTTAATGTTCGAGCAAAAACGGCTGATTTTCGACAAAAGAGATAACACCCCCCCATTACGTCATGCTTCAGAAATGTGGAAAATGGTCCGTTTTCAAATGTTTTATTTTTGAACGTCATTTCACATTTGTAGGTGGATCATCAGTGTTAGAGCTAAAATTAGCATGTTTAAAGTGATTTTCATGCTTCCAGGGGCCCAAAACACAAGATTTATGGAATGGTTAAAAGTGCATGAAAATGGCCAATTTACTCACTCTGAGTTCTCAAAAAGGGTTTCTTCACCCCGGGAAGTTAATTAAATACCATTTGGAGGCATTTAATGTTCGAGCAAAAACGGCTGATTTTCGACAAAAGAGATAACACCCCCCCCCATTACGTCATGCTTCAGAAATGTGGAAAATGGTCCGTTTTCAAATGTTTTATTTTTGAACGTCAGTTCACATTTGTAGGTGGATCATCAGTGTTAGAGCTAAAATTAGCATGTTTAAAGTGATTTTCATGCTTCCAGGGGCTCGGGAAGTTAATTAAATACCATTTGGAGGCATTTAATGTTCGAGCAAAAACGGATGATTTTCGACAAAAGAGATAACACCCCCCCATTACGTCATGCTTCAGAAATGTGGAAAATGGTCCGTTTTCAAATGTTTTATTTTTGAACGTCATTTCACATTTGTAGGTGGATCATCAGTGTTAGAGCTAAAATTAGCATGTTTAAAGTGATTTTCATGCTTCCAGGGGCCCAAAACACAAGATTTATGGAATGGTTAAAAGTGCATGAAAATGGCCAATTTACTCACTCTGAGTTCTCAAAAAGGGTTTCTTCACCCCGGGAAGTTAATTAAATACCATTTGGAGGCATTTAATGTTCGAGCAAAAACGGCTGATTTTCGACAAAAGAGATAACACCCCCCCATTACGTCATGCTTCAGAAATGTGGAAAATGGTCCGTTTTCAAATGTTTTATTTTTGAACGTCAGTTCACATTTGTAGGTGGATCATCAGTGTTAGAGCTAAAATTAGCATGTTTAAAGTGATTTTCATGCTTCCAGGGGCTCGGGAAGTTAATTAAATACCATTTGGAGGCATTTAATGTTCGAGCAAAAACGGCTGATTTTCGACAAAAGAGATAACACCCCCCCATTACGTCATGCTTCAGAAATGTGGAAAATGGTCCGTTTTCAAATGTTTTATTTTTGAACGTCAGTTCACATTTGTAGGTGGATCATCAGTGTTAGAGCTAAAATTAGCATGTTTAAAGTGATTTTCATGCTTCCAGGGGCCCAAAACACAAGATTTATGGAATGGTTAAAAGTGCATGAAAATGGCCAATTTACTCACTCTGAGTTCTCAAAAAGGGTTTCTTCACCCCGGGAAGTGAAATAAATACCATTTGGAGGCATTTAATGTTCGAGCAAAAACGGCTGATTTTCGACAAAAGAGATAACACCCCCCCATTACGTCATGCTTCGGAAATGTGGAAAATGGTCCGTTTTCAAATGTTTTATTTTTGAACGTCAGTTCACATTTGTAGGTGGATCATCAGTGTTAGAGCTAAAATTAGCATGTTTAAAGTGATTTTCATGCTTCCAGGGGCCCAAAACACAAGATTTATGGAATGGTTAAAAGTGCATGAAAATGGCCAATTTACTCACTCTGAGGTTCTCAAAAAGGGTTTCTTCACCCCGGGAAGTTAATTAAATACCATTTGGAGGCATTTAATGTTCGAGCAAAAACGGCTGATTTTCGACAAAAGAGATAAACCCCCCCATTACGTCATGCTTCAGAAATGTGGAAAATGGTCCGTTTTCAAATGTTTTATTTTTGAACGTCAGTTCACATTTGTAGGTGGATCATCAGTGTTAGAGCTAAAATTAGCATGTTTAAAGTGATTTTCATGCTTCCAGGGGCTCGGGAAGTGAAATAAATACCATTTGGAGGCATTTAATGTTCGAGCAAAAACGGCTGATTTTCGACAAAAGAGATAACACCCCCCCATTACGTCATGCTTCAGAAATGTGGAAAATGGTCCGTTTTCAAATGTTTTATTTTTGAACGTCAGTTCACATTTGTAGGTGGATCATCAGTGTTAGAGCTAAAATTAGCATGTTTAAAGTGATTTTCATGCTTCCAGGGGCTCGGGAAGTGAAATAAATACCATTTGGAGGCATTTAATGTTCGAGCAAAAACGGCAGATTTTCGACAAAAGAGATAACACCCCCCCATTACGTCATGCTTCAGAAATGTGGAAAATGGTCCGTTTTCAAATGTTTTATTTTTGAACGTCAGTTCACATTTGTAGGTGGATCATCAGTGTTAGAGCTAAAATTAGCATGTTTAAAGTGATTTTCATGCTTCCAGGGGCTCGGGAAGTGAAATAAATACCATTTGGAGGCATTTAATGTTCGAGCAAAAACGGCTGATTTTCGACAAAAGAGATAACACCCCCCCATTACGTCATGCTTCAGAAATGTGGAAAATGGTCCGTTTTCAAATGTTTTATTTTTGAACGTCAGTTCACATTTGTAGGTGTATCATCAGTGTTAGAGCTAAAATTAGCATGTTTAAAGTGATTTTCATGCTTCCAGGGGCCCAAAACACAAGATTTATGGAATGGTTAAAAGTGCATGAAAATGGCCAATTTACTCACTCTGAGTTCTCAAAAAGGGTTTCTTCACCCCGGGAAGTTAATTAAATACCATTTGGAGGCATTTAATGTTCGAGCAAAAACGGCTGATTTTCGACAAAAGAGATAAACCCCCCCATTACGTCATGCTTCAGAAATGTGGAAAATGGTCAGTTTTCAAATGTTTTATTTTTGAACGTCAGTTCACATTTGTAGGTGGATCATCAGTGTTAGAGCTAAAATTAGCATGTTTAAAGTGATTTTCATGCTTCCAGGGGCTCGGGAAGTGAAATAAATACCATTTGGAGGCATTTAATGTTCGAGCAAAAACGGCTGATTTTCGACAAAAGAGATAACACCCCCCCATTACGTCATGCTTCAGAAATGTGGAAAATGGTCCGTTTTCAAATGTTTTATTTTTGAACGTCAGTTCACATTTGTAGGTGGATCATCAGTGTTAGAGCTAAAATTAGCATGTTTAAAGTGATTTTCATGCTTCCAGGGGCTCGGGAAGTGAAATAAATACCATTTGGAGGCATTTAATGTTCGAGCAAAAACGGCTGATTTTCGACAAAAGAGATAACACCCCCCCATTACGTCATGCTTCAGAAATGTGGATAATGGTCCGTTTTCAAATGTTTTATTTTTGAACGTCAGTTCACATTTGTAGGTGTATCATCAGTGTTAGAGCTAAAATTAGCATGTTTAAAGTGATTTTCATGCTTCCAGGGGCCCAAAACACAAGATTTATGGAATGGTTAAAAGTGCATGAAAATGGCCAATTTACTCACTCTGAGTTCTCAAAAAGGGTTTCTTCACCCCGGGAAGTTAATTAAATACCATTTGGAGGCATTTAATGTTCGAGCAAAAACGGCTGATTTTCGACAAAAGAGATAAACCCCCCCATTACGTCATGCTTCAGAAATGTGGAAAATTATCCGTTTTCAAATTTTTTATTTTTGAACGTCAGTTCACATTTGTAGGTGTATCATCAGTGTTAGAGCTAAAATTAGCATGTTTAAAGTGATTTTCATGCTTCCAGGGGCTCGGGAAGTGAAATAAATACCATTTGGAGGCATTTAATGTTCGAGCAAAAACGGCTGATTTTCGACAAAAGAGATAACACCCCCCCATTACGTCATGCTTCAGAAATGTGGAAAATGGTCCGTTTTCAAATGTTTTATTTTTGAACGTCAGTTCACATTTGTAGGTGGATCATCAGTGTTAGAGCTAAAATTAGCATGTTTAAAGTGATTTTCATGCTTCCAGGGGCTCGGGAAGTGAAATAAATACCATTTGGAGGCATTTAATGTTCGAGCAAAAACGGCTGATTTTCGACAAAAGAGATAACACCCCCCCATTACGTCATGCTTCAGAAATGTGGAAAATGGTCCGTTTTCAAATGTTTTATTTTTGAACTTCAGTTCACATTTGTAGGTGGATCATCAGTGTTAGAGCTAAAATTAGCATGTTTAAAGTGATTTTCATGCTTCCAGGGGCTCGGGAAGTGAAATAAATACCATTTGGAGGCATTTAATGTTCGAGCAAAAACGGCTGATTTTCGACAAAAGAGATAACACCCCCCCATTACGTCATGCTTCAGAAATGTGGAAAATGGTCCGTTTTCAAATGTTTTATTTTTGAACGTCATTTCACATTTGTAGGTGGATCATCAGTGTTAGAGCTAAAATTAGCATGTTTAAAGTGATTTTCATGCTTCCAGGGGCCCAAAACACAAGATTTATGGAATGGTTAAAAGTGCATGAAAATGGCCAATTTACTCACTCTGAGTTCTCAAAAAGGGTTTCTTCACCCCGGGAAGTTAATTAAATACCATTTGGAGGCATTTAATGTTCGAGCAAAAACGGCTGATTTTCGACAAAAGAGATAACACCCCCCCCATTACGTCATGCTTCAGAAATGTGGAAAATGGTCCGTTTTCAAATGTTTTATTTTTGAACGTCAGTTCACATTTGTAGGTGGATCATCAGTGTTAGAGCTAAAATTAGCATGTTTAAAGTGATTTTCATGCTTCCAGGGGCTCGGGAAGTTAATTAAATACCATTTGGAGGCATTTAATGTTCGAGCAAAAACGGCTGATTTTCGACAAAAGAGATAACACCCCCCATTACGTCATGCTTCAGAAATGTGGAAAATGGTCCGTTTTCAAATGTTTTATTTTTGAACGTCAGTTCACATTTGTAGGTGGATCATCAGTGTTAGAGCTAAAATTAGCATGTTTAAAGTGATTTTCATGCTTCCAGGGGCCCAAAACACAAGATTTATGGAATGGTTAAAAGTGCATGAAAATGGCCAATTTACTCACTCTGAGGTTCTCAAAAAGGGTTTCTTCACCCCGGGAAGTTAATTAAATACCATTTGGAGGCATTTAATGTTCGAGCAAAAACGGCTGATTTTCGACAAAAGAGATAAACCCCCCCATTACGTCATGCTTCAGAAATGTGGAAAATGGTCCGTTTTCAAATGTTTTATTTTTGAACGTCAGTTCACATTTGTAGGTGGATCATCAGTGTTAGAGCTAAAATTAGCATGTTTAAAGTGATTTTCATGCTTCCAGGGGCTCGGGAAGTGAAATAAATACCATTTGGAGGCATTTAATGTTCGAGCAAAAACGGCTGATTTTCGACAAAAGAGATAACACCCCCCCATTACGTCATGCTTCAGAAATGTGGAAAATGGTCCGTTTTCAAATGTTTTATTTTTGAACGTCAGTTCACATTTGTAGGTGGATCATCAGTGTTAGAGCTAAAATTAGCATGTTTAAAGTGATTTTCATGCTTCCAGGGGCTCGGGAAGTGAAATAAATACCATTTGGAGGCATTTAATGTTCGAGCAAAAACGGCTGATTTTCGACAAAAGAGATAACACCCCCCCATTACGTCATGCTTCAGAAATGTGGAAAATGGTCCGTTTTCAAATGTTTTATTTTTGAACGTCAGTTCACATTTGTAGGTGGATCATCAGTGTTAGAGCTAAAATTAGCATGTTTAAAGTGATTTTCATGCTTCCAGGGGCTCGGGAAGTGAAATAAATACCATTTGGAGGCATTTAATGTTCGAGCAAAAACGGCTGATTTTCGACAAAAGAGATAACACCCCCCCATTACGTCATGCTTCAGAAATGTGGAAAATGGTCCGTTTTCAAATGTTTTATTTTTGAACGTCAGTTCACATTTGTAGGTGTATCATCAGTGTTAGAGCTAAAATTAGCATGTTTAAAGTGATTTTCATGCTTCCAGGGGCCCAAAACACAAGATTTATGGAATGGTTAAAAGTGCATGAAAATGGCCAATTTACTCACTCTGAGTTCTCAAAAAGGGTTTCTTCACCCCGGGAAGTTAATTAAATACCATTTGGAGGCATTTAATGTTCGAGCAAAAACGGCTGATTTTCGACAAAAGAGATAAACCCCCCCATTACGTCATGCTTCAGAAATGTGGAAAATGGTCCGTTTTCAAATGTTTTATTTTTGAACGTCAGTTCACATTTGTAGGTGGATCATCAGTGTTAGAGCTAAAATTAGCATGTTTAAAGTGATTTTCATGCTTCCAGGGGCTCGGGAAGTGAAATAAATACCATTTGGAGGCATTTAATGTTCGAGCAAAAACGGCTGATTTTCGACAAAAGAGATAACACCCCCCCATTACGTCATGCTTCAGAAATGTGGAAAATGGTCCGTTTTCAAATGTTTTATTTTTGAACGTCAGTTCACATTTGTAGGTGTATCATCAGTGTTAGAGCTAAAATTAGCATGTTTAAAGTGATTTTCATGCTTCCAGGGGCCCAAAACACAAGATTTATGGAATGGTTAAAAGTGCATGAAAATGGCCAATTTACTCACTCTGAGTTCTCAAAAAGGGTTTCTTCACCCCGGGAAGTTAATTAAATACCATTTGGAGGCATTTAATGTTCGAGCAAAAACGGCTGATTTTCGACAAAAGAGATAAACCCCCCCATTACGTCATGCTTCAGAAATGTGGAAAATGGTCCGTTTTCAAATGTTTTATTTTTGAACGTCAGTTCACATTTGTAGGTGGATCATCAGTGTTAGAGCTAAAATTAGCATGTTTAAAGTGATTTTCATGCTTCCAGGGGCCCAAAACACAAGATTTATGGAATGGTTAAAAGTGCATGAAAATGGCCAATTTACTCACTCTGAGTTCTCAAAAAGGGTTTCTTCACCCCGGGAAGTGAAATAAATACCATTTGGAGGCATTTAATGTTCGAGCAAAAACGGCTGATTTTCGACAAAAGAGATAACACCCCCCCATTACGTCATGCTTCAGAAATGTGGAAAATGGTCCGTTTTCAAATGTTTTATTTTTGAACGTCAGTTCACATTTGTAGGTGGATCATCAGTGTTAGAGCTAAAATTAGCATGTTTAAAGTGATTTTCATGCTTCCAGGGGCCCAAAACACAAGATTTATGGAATGGTTAAAAGTGCATGAAAATGGCCAATTTACTCACTCTGAGTTCTCAAAAAGGGTTTCTTCACCCCGGGAAGTTAATTAAATACCATTTGGAGGCATTTAATGTTCGAGCAAAAACGGCTGATTTTCGACAAAAGAGATAAACCCCCCCATTACGTCATGCTTCAGAAATGTGGAAAATGGTCCGTTTTCAAATGTTTTATTTTTGAACGTCAGTTCACATTTGTAGGTGGATCATCAGTGTTAGAGCTAAAATTAGCATGTTTAAAGTGATTTTCATGCTTCCAGGGGCTCGGGAAGTGAAATAAATACCATTTGGAGGCATTTAATGTTCGAGCAAAAACGGCTGATTTTCGACAAAAGAGATAACACCCCCCCATTACGTCATGCTTCAGAAATGTGGAAAATGGTCCGTTTTCAAATGTTTTATTTTTGAACGTCAGTTCACATTTGTAGGTGGATCATCAGTGTTAGAGCTAAAATGAGCATGTTTAAAGTGATTTTCATGCTTCCAGGGGCTCGGGAAGTGAAATAAATACCATTTGGAGGCATTTAATGTTCGAGCAAAAACGGCTGATTTTCGACAAAAGAGATAACACCCCCCCATTACGTCATGCTTCAGAAATGTGGAAAATGGTCCGTTTTCAAATGTTTTATTTTTGAACGTCAGTTCACATTTGTAGGTGGATCATCAGTGTTAGAGCTAAAATTAGCATGTTTAAAGTGATTTTCATGCTTCCAGGGGCTCGGGAAGTGAAATAAATACCATTTGGAGGCATTTAATGTTCGAGCAAAAACGGCTGATTTTCGACAAAAGAGATAACACCCCCCCATTACGTCATGCTTCAGAAATGTGGAAAATGGTCCGTTTTCAAATGTTTTATTTTTGAACGTCAGTTCACATTTGTAGGTGTATCATCAGTGTTAGAGCTAAAATTAGCATGTTTAAAGTGATTTTCATGCTTCCAGGGGCCCAAAACACAAGATTTATGGAATGGTTAAAAGTGCATGAAAATGGCCAATTTACTCACTCTGAGTTCTCAAAAAGGGTTTCTTCACCCCGGGAAGTTAATTAAATACCATTTGGAGTCATTTAATGTTCGAGCAAAAACGGCTGATTTTCGACAAAAGAGATAAACCCCCCCATTGCGTCATGCTTCAGAAATGTGGAAAATGGTCCGTTTTCAAATGTTTTATTTTTGAACGTCAGTTCACATTTGTAGGTGGATCATCAGTGTTAGAGCTAAAATTAGCATGTTTAAAGTGATTTTCATGCTTCCAGGGGCTCGGGAAGTGAAATAAATACCATTTGGAGGCATTTAATGTTCGAGCAAAAACGGCTGATTTTCGACAAAAGAGATAACACCCCCCCATTACGTCATGCTTCAGAAATGTGGAAAATGGTCCGTTTTCAAATGTTTTATTTTTGAACGTCAGTTCACATTTGTAGGTGGACCATCAGTGTTAGAGCTAAAATTAGCATGTTTAAAGTGATTTTCATGCTTCCAGGGGCTCGGGAAGTGAAATAAATACCATTTGGAGGCATTTAATGTTCGAGCAAAAACGGCTGATTTTCGACAAAAGAGATAACACCCCCCCATTACGTCATGCTTCAGAAATGTGGAAAATGGTCCGTTTTCAAATGTTTTATTTTTGAACGTCAGTTCACATTTGTAGGTGGATCATCAGTGTTAGAGCTAAAATTAGCATGTTTAAAGTGATTTTCATGCTTCCAGGGGCCCAAAACACAAGATTTATGGAATGGTTAAAAGTGCATGAAAATGGCCAATTTACTCACTTTGAGTTCTCAAAAAGGGTTTCTTCACCCCGGGAAGTTAATTAAATACCATTTGGAGGCATTTAATGTTCGAGCAAAAACGGCTGATTTTCGACAAAAGAGATAACACCCCCCCATTACGTCATGCTTCAGAAATGTGGAAAATGGTCCGTTTTCAAATGTTTTATTTTTGAACGTCAGTTCACATTTGTAGGTGGATCATCAGTGTTAGAGCTAAAATTAGCATGTTTAAAGTGATTTTCATGCTTCCAGGGGCTCGGGAAGTTAATTAAATACCATTTGGAGGCATTTAATGTTCGAGCAAAAACGGCTGATTTTCGACAAAAGAGATAACACCCCCCCATTATGTCATGCTTCAAAAATGTGGAAAATGGTCCGTTTTCAAATGTTTTATTTTTGAACGTCAGTTCACATTTGTAGGTGGATCATCAGTGTTAGAGCTAAAATTAGCATGTTTAAAGTGATTTTCATGCTTTCAGGGGCCCAAAACACAAGATTAATGGAATGGTTAAAAGTGCATGAAAATGGCCAATTTACTCACTCTGAGTTCTCAAAAAGGGTTTCTTCACCCCGGGAAGTTAATTAAATACCATTTGGAGGCATTTAATGTTCGAGCAAAAACGGCTGATTTTCGACAAAAGAGATAACACCCCCCCATTACGTCATGCTTCAGAAATGTGGAAAATGGTCCGTTTTCAAATGTTTTATTTTTGAACGTCAGTTCACATTTGTAGGTGGATCATCAGTGTTAGAGCTAAAACTAGCATGCTTAAAGTGATTTTCATGCTTCCAGGGGCTCGGGAAGTTAATTAAATACCATTTGGAGGCATTTAATGTTCGAGCAAAAACGGCTGATTTTCGATAAAAGAGATAACACCCCCCCATTAGGTCATGCTTCAGAAATGTGGAAAATGGTCCGTTTTCAAATGTTTTATTTTTGAACGTCAGTTCACATTTGTAGGTGGATCATCAGTGTTAGAGCTAAAATTAGCATGTTTAAAGTGATTTTCATGCTTCCAGGGGCCCAAAACACAAGATTAATGGAATGGTTAAAAGTGCATGAAAATGGCCAATTTACTCACTCTGAGTTCTCAAAAAGGGTTTCTTCACCCCGGGAAGTGAAATAAATACCATTTGGAGGCATTTAATGTTCGAGCAAAAACGGCTGATTTTCGACAAAAGAGATAACACCCCCCCATTACGTCATGCTTCAGAAATGTGGAAAATGGTCCGTTTTCAAATGTTTTATTTTTGAACGTCAGTTCACATTTGTAGGTGGATCATCAGTGTTAGAGCTAAAATTAGCATGTTTAAAGAGATTTTCATGCTTCCAGGGGCTCGGGAAGTTAATTAAATACCATTTGGAGGCATTTAATGTTCGAGCAAAAACGGCTGATTTTCGACAAAAGAGATAACACCCCCCCATTACGTCATGCTTCAGAAATGTGGAAAATGGTCCGTTTTCAAATGTTTTATTTTTGAACGTCAGTTCACATTTGTAGGTGGATCATCAGTGTTAGAGCTAAAATTAGCATGTTTAAAGTGATTTTCATGCTTCCAGGGGCCCAAAACACAAGATTTATGGAATGGTTAAAAGTGCATGAAAGTGGCCAATTTACTCACTCTGAGTTCTCAAAAAGGGTTTCTTCACCCCGGGAAGTTAATTAAATACCATTTGGAGGCATTTAATGTTCGAGCAAAAACGGCTGATTTTCGACAAAAGAGATAACACCCCCCCATTACGTCATGCTTCAGAAATGTGGAAAATGGTCCGTTTTCAAATGTTTTATTTTTGAACGTCAGTTCACATTTGTAGGTGGATCATCAGTGTTAGAGCTAAAATTAGCATGTTTAAAGTGATTTTCATGCTTCCAGGGGCTCGGGAAGTTAATTAAATACCATTTGGAGGCATTTAATGTTCGAGCAAAAACGGCTGATTTTCGACAAAAGAGATAACACCCCCCCATTACGTCATGCTTCAGAAATGTGGAAAATGGTCCGTTTTCAAATGTTTTATTTTTGAACGTCAGTTCACATTTGTAGGTGGATCATCAGTTAGAGCTAAAATTAGCATGTTTAAAGTGATTTTCATGCTTCCAGGGGCTCGGGAAGTGAAATAAATACCATTTGGAGGCATTTAATGTTCGAGTAAAAACGGCTGATTTTCGACAAAAGAGATAACACCCCCCCATTACGTCATGCTTCAGAAATGTGGAAAATGGTCCGTTTTCAAATGTTTTATTTTTGAACGTCAGTTCACATTTGTAGGTGGATCATCAGTGTTAGAGCTAAAATTAGCATGTTTAAAGTGATTTTCATGCTTCCAGGGGCCCAAAACACAAGATTTATGGAATGGTTAAAAGTGCATGAAAACGGCCAATTTACTCACTCTGAGTTCTCAAAAAGGGTTTCTTCACCCCGGGGAGTTAATTAAATACCATTTGGAGGCATTTAATGTTCGAGCAAAAATGGCTGATTTTCGACAAAAGAGATAACACCCCCCCATTACGTCATGCTTCAGAAATGTGGAAAATGGTCCGTTTTCAAATGTTTTATTTTTGAACGTCAGTTCACATTTGTAGGTGGATCATCAGTGTTAGAGCTAAAATTAGCATGTTTAAAGTGATTTTCATGCTTCCAGGGGCTCGGGAAGTTAATTAAATACCATTTGGAGGCATTTAATGTTCGAGCAAAAACGGCTGATTTTCGACAAAAGAGATAACACCCCCCCATTACGTCATGCTTCAGAAATGTGGAAAATGGTCCGTTTTCAAATGTTTTATTTTTGAACGTCAGTTCACATTTGTAGGTGGATCATCAGTGTTAGAGCTAAAATTAGCATGTTTAAAGTGATTTTCATGCTTCCAGGGGCCCGAAACACAAGATTTATGGAATGGTTAAAAGTGCATGAAAATGGCAAATTTACTCACTCTGAGTTCTCAAAAAGGGTTTCTTCACCCCGGGAAGTTAATTAAATACCATTTGGAGGCATTTAATGTTCGAGCAAAAACGGCTGATTTTCGACAAAAGAGATAACACCCCCCCATTACGTCATGCTTCAGAAATGTGGAAAATGGTCCGTTTTCAAATGTTTTATTTTTGAACGTCAGTTCACATTTGTAGGTGGATCATCAGTGTTAGAGCTAAAATTAGCATGTTTAAAGTGATTTTCATGCTTCCAGGGGCCCAAAACACAAGATTTATGGAATGGTTAAAAGTGCATGAAAATGGCCAATTTACTCACTCTGAGTTCTCAAAAAGGGTTTCTTCACCCCGGGAAGTTAATTAAATACCATTTGGAGGCATTTAATGTTCGAGCAAAAACGGCTGATTTTCGACAAAAGAGATAACACCCCCCCATTACGTCATGCTTCAGAAATGTGGAAAATGGTCCGTTTTCAAATGTTTTATTTTTGAACGTCAGTTCACATTTGTAGGTGGATCATCAGTGTTAGAGCTAAAATTAGCATGTTTAAAGTGATTTTCATGCTTCCAGGGGCTCGGGAAGTTAATTAAATACCATTTGGAGGCATTTAATGTTCGAGCAAAAACGGCTGATTTTCGACAAAAGAGATAACACCCCCCCATTATGTCATGCTTCAGAAATGTTGAAAATGGTCCGTTTTCAAATGTTTTATTTTTGAACGTCAGTTCACATTTGTAGGTGGATCATCAGTGTTAGAGCTAAAATTAGCATGTTTAAAGTGATTTTCATGCTTCCAGGGGCCCAAAACACAAGATTTATGGAATGGTTAAAAGTGCATGAAAATGGCCAATTTACTCACTCTGAGTTCTCAAAAAGGGTTTCTTCACCCCGGGAAGTGAAATAAATACCATTTGGAGGCATTTAATGTTCGAGCAAAAACGGCTGATTTTCGACAAAAGAGATAACACCCCCCCATTACGTCATGCTTCAGAAATGTGGAAAATGGTCCGTTTTCAAATGTTTTATTTTTGAACGTCAGTTCACATTTGTAGGTGGATCATCAGTGTTAGAGCTAAAATTAGCATGTTTAAAGTGATTTTCATGCTTCCAGGGGCTCGGGAAGTGAAATAAATACCATTTGGAGGCATTTAATGTTCGAGCAAAAACGGCTGATTTTCGACAAAAGAGATAACAACCCCCCATTACGTCATGCTTCAGAAATGTGGAAAATGGTCCGTTTTCAAATGTTTTATTTTTGAACGTCAGTTCACATTTGTAGGTGGATCATCAGTGTTAGAGCTAAAATTAGCATGTTTAAAGTGATTTTCATGCTTCCAGGGGCCCAAAACACAAGATTTATGGAATGGTTAAAAGTGCATGAAAATGGCCAATTTACTCACTCTGAGTTCTCAAAAAGGGTTTCTTCACCCCGGGAAGTTAATTAAATACCATTTGGAGGCATTTAATGTTCGAGCAAAAACGGCTGATTTTCGACAAAAGAGATAACACCCCCCCATTACGTCATGCTTCAGAAATGTGGAAAATGGTCCGTTTTCAAATGTTTTATTTTTGAACGTCAGTTCACATTTGTAGGTGGATCATCAGTGTTAGAGCTAAAATTAGCATGTTTAAAGTGATTTTCATGCTTCCAGGGGCTCGGGAAGTGAAATAAATACCATTTGGAGGCATTTAATGTTCGAGCAAAAACGGCTGATTTTCGACAAAAGAGATAACACCCCCCCATTACGTCATGCTTCAGAAATGTGGAAAATGGTCCGTTTTCAAATGTTTTATTTTTGAACGTCAGTTCACATTTGTAGGTGGATCATCAGTGTTAGAGCTAAAATTAGCATGTTTAAAGTGATTTTCATGCTTCCAGGGGCCCAAAACACAAGATTTATGGAATGGTTAAAAGTGCATGAAAATGGCCAATTTACTCACTCTGAGTTCTCAAAAAGGGTTTCTTCACCCCGGGAAGTTAATTAAATACCATTTGGAGGCATTTAATGTTCGAGCAAAAACGGCTGATTTTCGACAAAAGAGATAAACCCCCCCATTACGTCATGCTTCAGAAATGTGGAAAATGGTCCGTTTTCAAATGTTTTATTTTTGAACGTCAGTTCACATTTGTAGGTGGATCATCAGTGTTAGAGCTAAAATTAGCATGTTTAAAGTGATTTTCATGCTTCCAGGGGCTCGGGAAGTGAAATAAATACCATTTGGAGGCATTTAATGTTCGAGCAAAAACGGCTGATTTTCGACAAAAGAGATAACACCCCCCCATTACGTCATGCTTCAGAAATGTGGAAAATGGTCCGTTTTCAAATGTTTTATTTTTGAACGTCAGTTCACATTTGTAGGTGGATCATCAGTGTTAGAGCTAAAATGAGCATGTTTAAAGTGATTTTCATGCTTCCAGGGGCTCGGGAAGTGAAATAAATACCATTTGGAGGCATTTAATGTTCGAGCAAAAACGGCTGATTTTCGACAAAAGAGATAACACCCCCCCATTACGTCATGCTTCAGAAATGTGGAAAATGGTCCGTTTTCAAATGTTTTATTTTTGAACGTCAGTTCACATTTGTAGGTGGATCATCAGTGTTAGAGCTAAAATTAGCATGTTTAAAGTGATTTTCATGCTTCCAGGGGCTCGGGAAGTGAAATAAATACCATTTGGAGGCATTTAATGTTCGAGCAAAAACGGCTGATTTTCGACAAAAGAGATAACACCCCCCCATTACGTCATGCTTCAGAAATGTGGAAAATGGTCCGTTTTCAAATGTTTTATTTTTGAACGTCAGTTCACATTTGTAGGTGTATCATCAGTGTTAGAGCTAAAATTAGCATGTTTAAAGTGATTTTCATGCTTCCAGGGGCCCAAAACACAAGATTTATGGAATGGTTAAAAGTGCATGAAAATGGCCAATTTACTCACTCTGAGTTCTCGAAAAGGGTTTCTTCACCCCGGGAAGTTAATTAAATACCATTTGGAGTCATTTAATGTTCGAGCAAAAACGGCTGATTTTCGACAAAAGAGATAAACCCCCCCATTACGTCATGCTTCAGAAATGTGGAAAATGGTCCGTTTTCAAATGTTTTATTTTTGAACGTCAGTTCACATTTGTAGGTGGATCATCAGTGTTAGAGCTAAAATTAGCATGTTTAAAGTGATTTTCATGCTTCCAGGGGCTCGGGAAGTGAAATAAATACCATTTGGAGGCATTTAATGTTCGAGCAAAAACGGCTGATTTTCGACAAAAGAGATAACACCCCCCCATTACGTCATGCTTCAGAAATGTGGAAAATGGTCCGTTTTCAAATGTTTTATTTTTGAACGTCAGTTCACATTTGTAGGTGGACCATCAGTGTTAGAGCTAAAATTAGCATGTTTAAAGTGATTTTCATGCTTCCAGGGGCTCGGGAAGTGAAATAAATACCATTTGGAGGCATTTAATGTTCGAGCAAAAACGGCTGATTTTCGACAAAAGAGATAACACCCCCCCATTACGTCATGCTTCAGAAATGTGGAAAATGGTCCGTTTTCAAATGTTTTATTTTTGAACGTCAGTTCACATTTGTAGGTGGATCATCAGTGTTAGAGCTAAAATTAGCATGTTTAAAGTGATTTTCATGCTTCCAGGGGCCCAAAACACAAGATTTATGGAATGGTTAAAAGTGCATGAAAATGGCCAATTTACTCACTTTGAGTTCTCAAAAAGGGTTTCTTCACCCCGGGAAGTTAATTAAATACCATTTGGAGGCATTTAATGTTCGAGCAAAAACGGCTGATTTTCGACAAAAGAGATAACACCCCCCCATTACGTCATGCTTCAGAAATGTGGAAAATGGTCCGTTTTCAAATGTTTTATTTTTGAACGTCAGTTCACATTTGTAGGTGGATCATCAGTGTTAGAGCTAAAATTAGCATGTTTAAAGTGATTTTCATGCTTCCAGGGGCTCGGGAAGTTAATTAAATACCATTTGGAGGCATTTAATGTTCGAGCAAAAACGGCTGATTTTCGACAAAAGAGATAACACCCCCCCATTATGTCATGCTTCAAAAATGTGGAAAATGGTCCGTTTTCAAATGTTTTATTTTTGAACGTCAGTTCACATTTGTAGGTGGATCATCAGTGTTAGAGCTAAAATTAGCATGTTTAAAGTGATTTTCATGCTTTCAGGGGCCCAAAACACAAGATTAATGGAATGGTTAAAAGTGCATGAAAATGGCCAATTTACTCACTCTGAGTTCTCAAAAAGGGTTTCTTCACCCCGGGAAGTTAATTAAATACCATTTGGAGGCATTTAATGTTCGAGCAAAAACGGCTGATTTTCGACAAAAGAGATAACACCCCCCCATTACGTCATGCTTCAGAAATGTGGAAAATGGTCCGTTTTCAAATGTTTTATTTTTGAACGTCAGTTCACATTTGTAGGTGGATCATCAGTGTTAGAGCTAAAACTAGCATGCTTAAAGTGATTTTCATGCTTCCAGGGGCTCGGGAAGTTAATTAAATACCATTTGGAGGCATTTAATGTTCGAGCAAAAACGGCTGATTTTCGATAAAAGAGATAACACCCCCCCATTAGGTCATGCTTCAGAAATGTGGAAAATGGTCCGTTTTCAAATGTTTTATTTTTGAACGTCAGTTCACATTTGTAGGTGGATCATCAGTGTTAGAGCTAAAATTAGCATGTTTAAAGTGATTTTCATGCTTCCAGGGGCCCAAAACACAAGATTAATGGAATGGTTAAAAGTGCATGAAAATGGCCAATTTACTCACTCTGAGTTCTCAAAAAGGGTTTCTTCACCCCGGGAAGTGAAATAAATACCATTTGGAGGCATTTAATGTTCGAGCAAAAACGGCTGATTTTCGACAAAAGAGATAACACCCCCCCATTACGTCATGCTTCAGAAATGTGGAAAATGGTCCGTTTTCAAATGTTTTATTTTTGAACGTCAGTTCACATTTGTAGGTGGATCATCAGTGTTAGAGCTAAAATTAGCATGTTTAAAGGGATTTTCATGCTTCCAGGGGCTCGGGAAGTTAATTAAATACCATTTGGAGGCATTTAATGTTCGAGCAAAAACGGCTGATTTTCGACAAAAGAGATAACACCCCCCCATTACGTCATGCTTCAGAAATGTGGAAAATGGTCCGTTTTCAAATGTTTTATTTTTGAACGTCAGTTCACATTTGTAGGTGGATCATCAGTGTTAGAGCTAAAATTAGCATGTTTAAAGTGATTTTCATGCTTCCAGGGGCCCAAAACACAAGATTTATGGAATGGTTAAAAGTGCATGAAAGTGGCCAATTTACTCACTCTGAGTTCTCAAAAAGGGTTTCTTCACCCCGGGAAGTTAATTAAATACCATTTGGAGGCATTTAATGTTCGAGCAAAAACGGCTGATTTTCGACAAAAGAGATAACACCCCCCCATTACGTCATGCTTCAGAAATGTGGAAAATGGTCCGTTTTCAAATGTTTTATTTTTGAACGTCAGTTCACATTTGTAGGTGGATCATCAGTGTTAGAGCTAAAATTAGCATGTTTAAAGTGATTTTCATGCTTCCAGGGGCTCGGGAAGTTAATTAAATACCATTTGGAGGCATTTAATGTTCGAGCAAAAACGGCTGATTTTCGACAAAAGAGATAACACCCCCCCATTACGTCATGCTTCAGAAATGTGGAAAATGGTCCGTTTTCAAATGTTTTATTTTTGAACGTCAGTTCACATTTGTAGGTGGATCATCAGTTAGAGCTAAAATTAGCATGTTTAAAGTGATTTTCATGCTTCCAGGGGCTCGGGAAGTGAAATAAATACCATTTGGAGGCATTTAATGTTCGAGTAAAAACGGCTGATTTTCGACAAAAGAGATAACACCCCCCCATTACGTCATGCTTCAGAAATGTGGAAAATGGTCCGTTTTCAAATGTTTTATTTTTGAACGTCAGTTCACATTTGTAGGTGGATCATCAGTGTTAGAGCTAAAATTAGCATGTTTAAAGTGATTTTCATGCTTCCAGGGGCCCAAAACACAAGATTTATGGAATGGTTAAAAGTGCATGAAAACGGCCAATTTACTCACTCTGAGTTCTCAAAAAGGGTTTCTTCACCCCGGGGAGTTAATTAAATACCATTTGGAGGCATTTAATGTTCGAGCAAAAATGGCTGATTTTCGACAAAAGAGATAACACCCCCCCCATTACGTCATGCTTCAGAAATGTGGAAAATGGTCCGTTTTCAAATGTTTTATTTTTGAACGTCAGTTCACATTTGTAGGTGGATCATCAGTGTTAGAGCTAAAATTAGCATGTTTAAAGTGATTTTCATGCTTCCAGGGGCTCGGGAAGTTAATTAAATACCATTTGGAGGCATTTAATGTTCGAGCAAAAACGGCTGATTTTCGACAAAAGAGATAACACCCCCCCATTACGTCATGCTTCAGAAATGTGGAAAATGGTCCGTTTTCAAATGTTTTATTTTTGAACGTCAGTTCACATTTGTAGGTGGATCATCAGTGTTAGAGCTAAAATTAGCATGTTTAAAGTGATTTTCATGCTTCCAGGGGCCCGAAACACAAGATTTATGGAATGGTTAAAAGTGCATGAAAATGGCCAATTTACTCACTCTGAGTTCTCAAAAAGGGTTTCTTCACCCCGGGAAGTTAATTAAATACCATTTGGAGGCATTTAATGTTCGAGCAAAAACGGCTGATTTTCGACAAAAGAGATAACACCCCCCCATTACGTCATGCTTCAGAAATGTGGAAAATGGTCCGTTTTCAAATGTTTTATTTTTGAACGTCAGTTCACATTTGTAGGTGGATCATCAGTGTTAGAGCTAAAATTAGCATGTTTAAAGTGATTTTCATGCTTCCAGGGGCCCAAAACACAAGATTTATGGAATGGTTAAAAGTGCATGAAAATGGCCAATTTACTCACTCTGAGTTCTCAAAAAGGGTTTCTTCACCCCGGGAAGTTAATTAAATACCATTTGGAGGCATTTAATGTTCGAGCAAAAACGGCTGATTTTCGACAAAAGAGATAACACCCCCCCATTACGTCATGCTTCAGAAATGTGGAAAATGGTCCGTTTTCAAATGTTTTATTTTTGAACGTCAGTTCACATTTGTAGGTGGATCATCAGTGTTAGAGCTAAAATTAGCATGTTTAAAGTGATTTTCATGCTTCCAGGGGCTCGGGAAGTTAATTAAATACCATTTGGAGGCATTTAATGTTCGAGCAAAAACGGCTGATTTTCGACAAAAGAGATAACACCCCCCCATTATGTCATGCTTCAGAAATGTTGAAAATGGTCCGTTTTCAAATGTTTTATTTTTGAACGTCAGTTCACATTTGTAGGTGGATCATCAGTGTTAGAGCTAAAATTAGCATGTTTAAAGTGATTTTCATGCTTCCAGGGGCCCAAAACACAAGATTTATGGAATGGTTAAAAGTGCATGAAAATGGCCAATTTACTCACTCTGAGTTCTCAAAAAGGGTTTCTTCACCCCGGGAAGTGAAATAAATACCATTTGGAGGCATTTAATGTTCGAGCAAAAACGGCTGATTTTCGACAAAAGAGATAACACCCCCCCATTACGTCATGCTTCAGAAATGTGGAAAATGGTCCGTTTTCAAATGTTTTATTTTTGAACGTCAGTTCACATTTGTAGGTGGATCATCAGTGTTAGAGCTAAAATTAGCATGTTTAAAGTGATTTTCATGCTTCCAGGGGCTCGGGAAGTGAAATAAATACCATTTGGAGGCATTTAATGTTCGAGCAAAAACGGCTGATTTTCGACAAAAGAGATAACAACCCCCCATTACGTCATGCTTCAGAAATGTGGAAAATGGTCCGTTTTCAAATGTTTTATTTTTGAACGTCAGTTCACATTTGTAGGTGGATCATCAGTGTTAGAGCTAAAATTAGCATGTTTAAAGTGATTTTCATGCTTCCAGGGGCCCAAAACACAAGATTTATGGAATGGTTAAAAGTGCATGAAAATGGCCAATTTACTCACTCTGAGTTCTCAAAAAGGGTTTCTTCACCCCGGGAAGTGAAATAAATACCATTTGGAGGCATTTAATGTTCGAGCAAAAACGGCTGATTTTCGACAAAAGAGATAACACCCCCCCATTACGTCATGCTTCAGAAATGTGGAAAATGGTCCGTTTTCAAATGTTTTATTTTTGAACGTCAGTTCACATTTGTAGGTGGATCATCAGTGTTAGAGCTAAAATTAGCATGTTTAAAGTGATTTTCATGCTTCCAGGGGCCCAAAACACAAGATTTATGGAATGGTTAAAAGTGCATGAAAATGGCCAATTTACTCACTCTGAGTTCTCAAAAAGGGTTTCTTCACCCCGGGAAGTTAATTAAATACCATTTGGAGGCATTTAATGTTCGAGCAAAAACGGCTGATTTTCGACAAAAGAGATAAACCCCCCCATTACGTCATGCTTCAGAAATGTGGAAAATGGTCCGTTTTCAAATGTTTTATTTTTGAACGTCAGTTCACATTTGTAGGTGGATCATCAGTGTTAGAGCTAAAATTAGCATGTTTAAAGTGATTTTCATGCTTCCAGGGGCTCGGGAAGTGAAATAAATACCATTTGGAGGCATTTAATGTTCGAGCAAAAACGGCTGATTTTCGACAAAAGAGATAACACCCCCCCATTACGTCATGCTTCAGAAATGTGGAAAATGGTCCGTTTTCAAATGTTTTATTTTTGAACGTCAGTTCACATTTGTAGGTGGATCATCAGTGTTAGAGCTAAAATGAGCATGTTTAAAGTGATTTTCATGCTTCCAGGGGCTCGGGAAGTGAAATAAATACCATTTGGAGGCATTTAATGTTCGAGCAAAAACGGCTGATTTTCGACAAAAGAGATAACACCCCCCCATTACGTCATGCTTCAGAAATGTGGAAAATGGTCCGTTTTCAAATGTTTTATTTTTGAACGTCAGTTCACATTTGTAGGTGGATCATCAGTGTTAGAGCTAAAATTAGCATGTTTAAAGTGATTTTCATGCTTCCAGGGGCTCGGGAAGTGAAATAAATACCATTTGGAGGCATTTAATGTTCGAGCAAAAACGGCTGATTTTCGACAAAAGAGATAACACCCCCCCATTACGTCATGCTTCAGAAATGTGGAAAATGGTCCGTTTTCAAATGTTTTATTTTTGAACGTCAGTTCACATTTGTAGGTGTATCATCAGTGTTAGAGCTAAAATTAGCATGTTTAAAGTGATTTTCATGCTTCCAGGGGCCCAAAACACAAGATTTATGGAATGGTTAAAAGTGCATGAAAATGGCCAATTTACTCACTCTGAGTTCTCAAAAAGGGTTTCTTCACCCCGGGAAGTTAATTAAATACCATTTGGAGTCATTTAATGTTCGAGCAAAAACGGCTGATTTTCGACAAAAGAGATAAACCCCCCCATTACGTCATGCTTCAGAAATGTGGAAAATGGTCCGTTTTCAAATGTTTTATTTTTGAACGTCAGTTCACATTTGTAGGTGGATCATCAGTGTTAGAGCTAAAATTAGCATGTTTAAAGTGATTTTCATGCTTCCAGGGGCTCGGGAAGTGAAATAAATACCATTTGGAGGCATTTAATGTTCGAGCAAAAACGGCTGATTTTCGACAAAAGAGATAACACCCCCCCATTACGTCATGCTTCAGAAATGTGGAAAATGGTCCGTTTTCAAATGTTTTATTTTTGAACGTCAGTTCACATTTGTAGGTGGACCATCAGTGTTAGAGCTAAAATTAGCATGTTTAAAGTGATTTTCATGCTTCCAGGGGCTCGGGAAGTGAAATAAATACCATTTGGAGGCATTTAATGTTCGAGCAAAAACGGCTGATTTTCGACAAAAGAGATAACACCCCCCCATTACGTCATGCTTCAGAAATGTGGAAAATGGTCCGTTTTCAAATGTTTTATTTTTGAACGTCAGTTCACATTTGTAGGTGGATCATCAGTGTTAGAGCTAAAATTAGCATGTTTAAAGTGATTTTCATGCTTCCAGGGGCCCAAAACACAAGATTTATGGAATGGTTAAAAGTGCATGAAAATGGCCAATTTACTCACTCTGAGTTCTCAAAAAGGGTTTCTTCACCCCGGGAAGTTAATTAAATACCATTTGGAGGCATTTAATGTTCGAGCAAAAACGGCTGATTTTCGACAAAAGAGATAACACCCCCCCATTACGTCATGCTTCAGAAATGTGGAAAATGGTCCGTTTTCAAATGTTTTATTTTTGAACGTCAGTTCACATTTGTAGGTGGATCATCAGTGTTAGAGCTAAAATTAGCATGTTTAAAGTGATTTTCATGCTTCCAGGGGCTCGGGAAGTTAATTAAATACCATTTGGAGGCATTTAATGTTCGAGCAAAAACGGCTGATTTTCGACAAAAGAGATAACACCCCCCCATTATGTCATGCTTCAAAAATGTGGAAAATGGTCCGTTTTCAAATGTTTTATTTTTGAACGTCAGTTCACATTTGTAGGTGGATCATCAGTGTTAGAGCTAAAATTAGCATGTTTAAAGTGATTTTCATGCTTTCAGGGGCCCAAAACACAAGATTAATGGAATGGTTAAAAGTGCATGAAAATGGCCAATTTACTCACTCTGAGTTCTCAAAAAGGGTTTCTTCACCCCGGGAAGTTAATTAAATACCATTTGGAGGCATTTAATGTTCGAGCAAAAACGGCTGATTTTCGACAAAAGAGATAACACCCCCCCATTACGTCATGCTTCAGAAATGTGGAAAATGGTCCGTTTTCAAATGTTTTATTTTTGAACGTCAGTTCACATTTGTAGGTGGATCATCAGTGTTAGAGCTAAAACTAGCATGCTTAAAGTGATTTTCATGCTTCCAGGGGCTCGGGAAGTTAATTAAATACCATTTGGAGGCATTTAATGTTCGAGCAAAAACGGCTGATTTTCGATAAAAGAGATAACACCCCCCCATTAGGTCATGCTTCAGAAATGTGGAAAATGGTCCGTTTTCAAATGTTTTATTTTTGAACGTCAGTTCACATTTGTAGGTGGATCATCAGTGTTAGAGCTAAAATTAGCATGTTTAAAGTGATTTTCATGCTTCCAGGGGCCCAAAACACAAGATTAATGGAATGGTTAAAAGTGCATGAAAATGGCCAATTTACTCACTCTGAGTTCTCAAAAAGGGTTTCTTCACCCCGGGAAGTGAAATAAATACCATTTGGAGGCATTTAATGTTCGAGCAAAAACGGCTGATTTTCGACAAAAGAGATAACACCCCCCCATTACGTCATGCTTCAGAAATGTGGAAAATGGTCCGTTTTCAAATGTTTTATTTTTGAACGTCAGTTCACATTTGTAGGTGGATCATCAGTGTTAGAGCTAAAATTAGCATGTTTAAAGGGATTTTCATGCTTCCAGGGGCTCGGGAAGTTAATTAAATACCATTTGGAGGCATTTAATGTTCGAGCAAAAACGGCTGATTTTCGACAAAAGAGATAACACCCCCCCATTACGTCATGCTTCAGAAATGTGGAAAATGGTCCGTTTTCAAATGTTTTATTTTTGAACGTCAGTTCACATTTGTAGGTGGATCATCAGTGTTAGAGCTAAAATTAGCATGTTTAAAGTGATTTTCATGCTTCCAGGGGCCCAAAACACAAGATTTATGGAATGGTTAAAAGTGCATGAAAGTGGCCAATTTACTCACTCTGAGTTCTCAAAAAGGGTTTCTTCACCCCGGGAAGTTAATTAAATACCATTTGGAGGCATTTAATGTTCGAGCAAAAACGGCTGATTTTCGACAAAAGAGATAACACCCCCCCATTACGTCATGCTTCAGAAATGTGGAAAATGGTCCGTTTTCAAATGTTTTATTTTTGAACGTCAGTTCACATTTGTAGGTGGATCATCAGTGTTAGAGCTAAAATTAGCATGTTTAAAGTGATTTTCATGCTTCCAGGGGCTCGGGAAGTTAATTAAATACCATTTGGAGGCATTTAATGTTCGAGCAAAAACGGCTGATTTTCGACAAAAGAGATAACACCCCCCCATTACGTCATGCTTCAGAAATGTGGAAAATGGTCCGTTTTCAAATGTTTTATTTTTGAACGTCAGTTCACATTTGTAGGTGGATCATCAGTTAGAGCTAAAATTAGCATGTTTAAAGTGATTTTCATGCTTCCAGGGGCTCGGGAAGTGAAATAAATACCATTTGGAGGCATTTAATGTTCGAGTAAAAACGGCTGATTTTCGACAAAAGAGATAACACCCCCCCATTACGTCATGCTTCAGAAATGTGGAAAATGGTCCGTTTTCAAATGTTTTATTTTTGAACGTCAGTTCACATTTGTAGGTGGATCATCAGTGTTAGAGCTAAAATTAGCATGTTTAAAGTGATTTTCATGCTTCCAGGGGCCCAAAACACAAGATTTATGGAATGGTTAAAAGTGCATGAAAACGGCCAATTTACTCACTCTGAGTTCTCAAAAAGGGTTTCTTCACCCCGGGGAGTTAATTAAATACCATTTGGAGGCATTTAATGTTCGAGCAAAAATGGCTGATTTTCGACAAAAGAGATAACACCCCCCCATTACGTCATGCTTCAGAAATGTGGAAAATGGTCCGTTTTCAAATGTTTTATTTTTGAACGTCAGTTCACATTTGTAGGTGGATCATCAGTGTTAGAGCTAAAATTAGCATGTTTAAAGTGATTTTCATGCTTCCAGGGGCTCGGGAAGTTAATTAAATACCATTTGGAGGCATTTAATGTTCGAGCAAAAACGGCTGATTTTCGACAAAAGAGATAACACCCCCCCATTACGTCATGCTTCAGAAATGTGGAAAATGGTCCGTTTTCAAATGTTTTATTTTTGAACGTCAGTTCACATTTGTAGGTGGATCATCAGTGTTAGAGCTAAAATTAGCATGTTTAAAGTGATTTTCATGCTTCCAGGGGCCCGAAACACAAGATTTATGGAATGGTTAAAAGTGCATGAAAATGGCCAATTTACTCACTCTGAGTTCTCAAAAAGGGTTTCTTCACCCCGGGAAGTTAATTAAATACCATTTGGAGGCATTTAATGTTCGAGCAAAAACGGCTGATTTTCGACAAAAGAGATAACACCCCCCCATTACGTCATGCTTCAGAAATGTGGAAAATGGTCCGTTTTCAAATGTTTTATTTTTGAACGTCAGTTCACATTTGTAGGTGGATCATCAGTGTTAGAGCTAAAATTAGCATGTTTAAAGTGATTTTCATGCTTCCAGGGGCCCAAAACACAAGATTTATGGAATGGTTAAAAGTGCATGAAAATGGCCAATTTACTCACTCTGAGTTCTCAAAAAGGGTTTCTTCACCCCGGGAAGTTAATTAAATACCATTTGGAGGCATTTAATGTTCGAGCAAAAACGGCTGATTTTCGACAAAAGAGATAACACCCCCCCATTACGTCATGCTTCAGAAATGTGGAAAATGGTCCGTTTTCAAATGTTTTATTTTTGAACGTCAGTTCACATTTGTAGGTGGATCATCAGTGTTAGAGCTAAAATTAGCATGTTTAAAGTGATTTTCATGCTTCCAGGGGCTCGGGAAGTTAATTAAATACCATTTGGAGGCATTTAATGTTCGAGCAAAAACGGCTGATTTTCGACAAAAGAGATAACACCCCCCCATTATGTCATGCTTCAGAAATGTTGAAAATGGTCCGTTTTCAAATGTTTTATTTTTGAACGTCAGTTCACATTTGTAGGTGGATCATCAGTGTTAGAGCTAAAATTAGCATGTTTAAAGTGATTTTCATGCTTCCAGGGGCCCAAAACACAAGATTTATGGAATGGTTAAAAGTGCATGAAAATGGCCAATTTACTCACTCTGAGTTCTCAAAAAGGGTTTCTTCACCCCGGGAAGTGAAATAAATACCATTTGGAGGCATTTAATGTTCGAGCAAAAACGGCTGATTTTCGACAAAAGAGATAACACCCCCCCATTACGTCATGCTTCAGAAATGTGGAAAATGGTCCGTTTTCAAATGTTTTATTTTTGAACGTCAGTTCACATTTGTAGGTGGATCATCAGTGTTAGAGCTAAAATTAGCATGTTTAAAGTGATGTTCATGCTTCCAGGGGCTCGGGAAGTGAAATAAATACCATTTGGAGGCATTTAATGTTCGAGCAAAAACGGCTGATTTTCGACAAAAGAGATAACAACCCCCCATTACGTCATGCTTCAGAAATGTGGAAAATGGTCCGTTTTCAAATGTTTTATTTTTGAACGTCAGTTCACATTTGTAGGTGGATCATCAGTGTTAGAGCTAAAATTAGCATGTTTAAAGTGATTTTCATGCTTCCAGGGGCCCAAAACACAAGATTTATGGAATGGTTAAAAGTGCATGAAAATGGCCAATTTACTCACTCTGAGTTCTCAAAAAGGGTTTCTTCACCCCGGGAAGTTAATTAAATACCATTTGGAGGCATTTAATGTTCGAGCAAAAACGGCTGATTTTCGACAAAAGAGATAACACCCCCCCATTACGTCATGCTTCAGAAATGTGGAAAATGGTCCGTTTTCAAATGTTTTATTTTTGAACGTCAGTTCACATTTGTAGGTGGATCATCAGTGTTAGAGCTAAAATTAGCATGTTTAAAGTGATTTTCATGCTTCCAGGGGCTCGGGAAGTTAATTAAATACCATTTGGAGGCATTTAATGTTCGAGCAAAAACGGCTGATTTTCGACAAAAGAGATAACACCCCCCCATTACGTCATGCTTCAGAAATGTGGAAAATGGTCCGTTTTCAAATGTTTTATTTTTGAACGTCAGTTCACATTTGTAGGTGGATCATCAGTGTTAGAGCTAAAATTAGCATGTTTAAAGTGATTTTCATGCTTCCAGGGGCTCGGGAAGTGAAATAAATACCATTTGGAGGCATTTAATGTTCGAGCAAAAACGGCTGATTTTCGACAAAAGAGATAACACCCCCCCATTACGTCATGCTTCAGAAATTTGGAAAATGGTCCGTTTTCAAATGTTTTATTTTTGAACGTCAGTTCACATTTGTAGGTGGATCATCAGTGTTAGAGCTAAAATTAGCATGTTTAAAGTGATTTTCATGCTTCCAGGGGCTCGGGAAGTGAAATAAATACCATTTGGAGGCATTTAATGTTCGAGCAAAAATGGCTGATTTTCGACAAAAGAGATAACACCCCCCCATTACGTCATGCTTCAGAAATGTGGAAAATGGTCCGTTTTCAAATGTTTTATTTTTGAACGTCAGTTCACATTTGTAGGTGGATCATCAGTGTTAGAGCTAAAATTAGCATGTTTAAAGTGATTTTCATGCTTCCAGGGGCCCATAACACAAGATTAATGGAATGGTTAAAAGTGCATGAAAATGGCCAATTTACTCACTCTGAGTTCTCAAAAAGGGTTTCTTCACCCCGGGAAGTTAATTAAATACCATTTGGAGGCATTTAATGTTCGAGCAAAAACGGCTGATTTTCGACAAAAGAGATAACACCCCCCCATTACGTCATGCTTCAGAAATGTGGAAAATGGTCCGTTTTCAAATGTTTTATTTTTGAACGTCAGTTCACATTTGTAGGTGGATCATCAGTGTTAGAGCTAAAATTAGCATGTTTAAAGTGATTTTCATGCTTCCAGGGGCTCGGGAAGTGAAATAAATACCATTTGGAGGCATTTAATGTTCGAGCAAAAACGGCTGATTTTCGACAAAAGAGATAACACCCCCCCATTACGTCATGCTTCAGAAATGTGGAAAATGGTCCGTTTTCAAATGTTTTATTTTTGAACGTCAGTTCACATTTGTAGGTGGACCATCAGTGTTAGAGCTAAAATTAGCATGTTTAAAGTGATTTTCATGCTTCCAGGGGCTCGGGAAGTGAAATAAATACCATTTGGAGGCATTTAATGTTCGAGCAAAAACGGCTGATTTTCGACAAAAGAGATAACACCCCCCCATTACGTCATGCTTCAGAAATGTGGAAAATGGTCCGTTTTCAAATGTTTTATTTTTGAACGTCAGTTCACATTTGTAGGTGGATCATCAGTGTTAGAGCTAAAATTAGCATGTTTAAAGTGATTTTCATGCTTCCAGGGGCCCAAAACACAAGATTTATGGAATGGTTAAAAGTGCATGAAAATGGCCAATTTACTCACTCTGAGTTCTCAAAAAGGGTTTCTTCACCCCGGGAAGTTAATTAAATACCATTTGGAGGCATTTAATGTTCGAGCAAAAACGGCTGATTTTCGACAAAAGAGATAACACCCCCCCATTACGTCATGCTTCAGAAATGTGGAAAATGGTCCGTTTTCAAATGTTTTATTTTTGAACGTCAGTTCACATTTGTAGGTGGATCATCAGTGTTAGAGCTAAAATTAGCATGTTTAAAGTGATTTTCATGCTTCCAGGGGCTCGGGAAGTTAATTAAATACCATTTGGAGGCATTTAATGTTCGAGCAAAAACGGCTGATTTTCGACAAAAGAGATAACACCCCCCCATTATGTCATGCTTCAAAAATGTGGAAAATGGTCCGTTTTCAAATGTTTTATTTTTGAACGTCAGTTCACATTTGTAGGTGGATCATCAGTGTTAGAGCTAAAATTAGCATGTTTAAAGTGATTTTCATGCTTTCAGGGGCCCAAAACACAAGATTAATGGAATGGTTAAAAGTGCATGAAAATGGCCAATTTACTCACTCTGAGTTCTCAAAAAGGGTTTCTTCACCCCGGGAAGTTAATTAAATACCATTTGGAGGCATTTAATGTTCGAGCAAAAACGGCTGATTTTCGACAAAAGAGATAACACCCCCCCATTACGTCATGCTTCAGAAATGTGGAAAATGGTCCGTTTTCAAATGTTTTATTTTTGAACGTCAGTTCACATTTGTAGGTGGATCATCAGTGTTAGAGCTAAAACTAGCATGCTTAAAGTGATTTTCATGCTTCCAGGGGCTCGGGAAGTTAATTAAATACCATTTGGAGGCATTTAATGTTCGAGCAAAAACGGCTGATTTTCGATAAAAGAGATAACACCCCCCCATTAGGTCATGCTTCAGAAATGTGGAAAATGGTCCGTTTTCAAATGTTTTATTTTTGAACGTCAGTTCACATTTGTAGGTGGATCATCAGTGTTAGAGCTAAAATTAGCATGTTTAAAGTGATTTTCATGCTTCCAGGGGCCCAAAACACAAGATTAATGGAATGGTTAAAAGTGCATGAAAATGGCCAATTTACTCACTCTGAGTTCTCAAAAAGGGTTTCTTCACCCCGGGAAGTGAAATAAATACCATTTGGAGGCATTTAATGTTCGAGCAAAAACGGCTGATTTTCGACAAAAGAGATAACACCCCCCCATTACGTCATGCTTCAGAAATGTGGAAAATGGTCCGTTTTCAAATGTTTTATTTTTGAACGTCAGTTCACATTTGTAGGTGGATCATCAGTGTTAGAGCTAAAATTAGCATGTTTAAAGGGATTTTCATGCTTCCAGGGGCTCGGGAAGTTAATTAAATACCATTTGGAGGCATTTAATGTTCGAGCAAAAACGGCTGATTTTCGACAAAAGAGATAACACCCCCCCATTACGTCATGCTTCAGAAATGTGGAAAATGGTCCGTTTTCAAATGTTTTATTTTTGAACGTCAGTTCACATTTGTAGGTGGATCATCAGTGTTAGAGCTAAAATTAGCATGTTTAAAGTGATTTTCATGCTTCCAGGGGCCCAAAACACAAGATTTATGGAATGGTTAAAAGTGCATGAAAGTGGCCAATTTACTCACTCTGAGTTCTCAAAAAGGGTTTCTTCACCCCGGGAAGTTAATTAAATACCATTTGGAGGCATTTAATGTTCGAGCAAAAACGGCTGATTTTCGACAAAAGAGATAACACCCCCCCATTACGTCATGCTTCAGAAATGTGGAAAATGGTCCGTTTTCAAATGTTTTATTTTTGAACGTCAGTTCACATTTGTAGGTGGATCATCAGTGTTAGAGCTAAAATTAGCATGTTTAAAGTGATTTTCATGCTTCCAGGGGCTCGGGAAGTTAATTAAATACCATTTGGAGGCATTTAATGTTCGAGCAAAAACGGCTGATTTTCGACAAAAGAGATAACACCCCCCCATTACGTCATGCTTCAGAAATGTGGAAAATGGTCCGTTTTCAAATGTTTTATTTTTGAACGTCAGTTCACATTTGTAGGTGGATCATCAGTTAGAGCTAAAATTAGCATGTTTAAAGTGATTTTCATGCTTCCAGGGGCTCGGGAAGTGAAATAAATACCATTTGGAGGCATTTAATGTTCGAGTAAAAACGGCTGATTTTCGACAAAAGAGATAACACCCCCCCATTACGTCATGCTTCAGAAATGTGGAAAATGGTCCGTTTTCAAATGTTTTATTTTTGAACGTCAGTTCACATTTGTAGGTGGATCATCAGTGTTAGAGCTAAAATTAGCATGTTTAAAGTGATTTTCATGCTTCCAGGGGCCCAAAACACAAGATTTATGGAATGGTTAAAAGTGCATGAAAACGGCCAATTTACTCACTCTGAGTTCTCAAAAAGGGTTTCTTCACCCCGGGGAGTTAATTAAATACCATTTGGAGGCATTTAATGTTCGAGCAAAAATGGCTGATTTTCGACAAAAGAGATAACACCCCCCCATTACGTCATGCTTCAGAAATGTGGAAAATGGTCAGTTTTCAAATGTTTTATTTTTGAACGTCAGTTCACATTTGTAGGTGGATCATCAGTGTTAGAGCTAAAATTAGCATGTTTAAAGTGATTTTCATGCTTCCAGGGGCTCGGGAAGTTAATTAAATACCATTTGGAGGCATTTAATGTTCGAGCAAAAACGGCTGATTTTCGAAAAAAGAGATAACACCCCCCCATTACGTCATGCTTCAGAAATGTGGAAAATGGTCCGTTTTCAAATGTTTTATTTTTGAACGTCAGTTCACATTTGTAGGTGGATCATCAGTGTTAGAGCTAAAATTAGCATGTTTAAAGTGATTTTCATGCTTCCAGGGGCCCGAAACACAAGATTTATGGAATGGTTAAAAGTGCATGAAAATGGCCAATTTACTCACTCTGAGTTCTCAAAAAGGGTTTCTTCACCCCGGGAAGTTAATTAAATACCATTTGGAGGCATTTAATGTTCGAGCAAAAACGGCTGATTTTCGACAAAAGAGATAACACCCCCCCATTACGTCATGCTTCAGAAATGTGGAAAATGGTCCGTTTTCAAATGTTTTATTTTTGAACGTCAGTTCACATTTGTAGGTGGATCATCAGTGTTAGAGCTAAAATTAGCATGTTTAAAGTGATTTTCATGCTTCCAGGGGCCCAAAACACAAGATTTATGGAATGGTTAAAAGTGCATGAAAATGGCCAATTTACTCACTCTGAGTTCTCAAAAAGGGTTTCTTCACCCCGGGAAGTTAATTAAATACCATTTGGAGGCATTTAATGTTCGAGCAAAAACGGCTGATTTTCGACAAAAGAGATAACACCCCCCCATTACGTCATGCTTCAGAAATGTGGAAAATGGTCCGTTTTCAAATGTTTTATTTTTGAACGTCAGTTCACATTTGTAGGTGGATCATCAGTGTTAGAGCTAAAATTAGCATGTTTAAAGTGATTTTCATGCTTCCAGGGGCTCGGGAAGTTAATTAAATACCATTTGGAGGCATTTAATGTTCGAGCAAAAACGGCTGATTTTCGACAAAAGAGATAACACCCCCCCATTATGTCATGCTTCAGAAATGTTGAAAATGGTCCGTTTTCAAATGTTTTATTTTTGAACGTCAGTTCACATTTGTAGGTGGATCATCAGTGTTAGAGCTAAAATTAGCATGTTTAAAGTGATTTTCATGCTTCCAGGGGCCCAAAACACAAGATTTATGGAATGGTTAAAAGTGCATGAAAATGGCCAATTTACTCACTCTGAGTTCTCAAAAAGGGTTTCTTCACCCCGGGAAGTGAAATAAATACCATTTGGAGGCATTTAATGTTCGAGCAAAAACGGCTGATTTTCGACAAAAGAGATAACACCCCCCCATTACGTCATGCTTCAGAAATGTGGAAAATGATCCGTTTTCAAATGTTTTATTTTTGAACGTCAGTTCACATTTGTAGGTGGATCATCAGTGTTAGAGCTAAAATTAGCATGTTTAAAGTGATGTTCATGCTTCCAGGGGCTCGGGAAGTGAAATAAATACCATTTGGAGGCATTTAATGTTCGAGCAAAAACGGCTGATTTTCGACAAAAGAGATAACAACCCCCCATTACGTCATGCTTCAGAAATGTGGAAAATGGTCCGTTTTCAAATGTTTTATTTTTGAACGTCAGTTCACATTTGTAGGTGGATCATCAGTGTTAGAGCTAAAATTAGCATGTTTAAAGTGATTTTCATGCTTCCAGGGGCCCAAAACACAAGATTTATGGAATGGTTAAAAGTGCATGAAAATGGCCAATTTACTCACTCTGAGTTCTCAAAAAGGGTTTCTTCACCCCGGGAAGTTAATTAAATACCATTTGGAGGCATTTAATGTTCGAGCAAAAACGGCTGATTTTCGACAAAAGAGATAACACCCCCCCATTACGTCATGCTTCAGAAATGTGGAAAATGGTCCGTTTTCAAATGTTTTATTTTTGAACGTCAGTTCACATTTGTAGGTGGATCATCAGTGTTAGAGCTAAAATTAGCATGTTTAAAGTGATTTTCATGCTTCCAGGGGCTCGGGAAGTTAATTAAATACCATTTGGAGGCATTTAATGTTCGAGCAAAAACGGCTGATTTTCGACAAAAGAGATAACACCCCCCCATTACGTCATGCTTCAGAAATGTGGAAAATGGTCCGTTTTCAAATGTTTTATTTTTGAACGTCAGTTCACATTTGTAGGTGGATCATCAGTGTTAGAGCTAAAATTAGCATGTTTAAAGTGATTTTCATGCTTCCAGGGGCTCGGGAAGTGAAATAAATACCATTTGGAGGCATTTAATGTTCGAGCAAAAACGGCTGATTTTCGACAAAAGAGATAACACCCCCCCATTACGTCATGCTTCAGAAATTTGGAAAATGGTCCGTTTTCAAATGTTTTATTTTTGAACGTCAGTTCACATTTGTAGGTGGATCATCAGTGTTAGAGCTAAAATTAGCATGTTTAAAGTGATTTTCATGCTTCCAGGGGCTCGGGAAGTGAAATAAATACCATTTGGAGGCATTTAATGTTCGAGCAAAAACGGCTGATTTTCGACAAAAGAGATAACACCCCCCCATTACGTCATGCTTCAGAAATGTGGAAAATGGTCCGTTTTCAAATGTTTTATTTTTGAACGTCAGTTCACATTTGTAGGTGGATCATCAGTGTTAGAGCTAAAATTAGCATGTTTAAAGTGATTTTCATGCTTCCAGGGGCCCATAACACAAGATTAATGGAATGGTTAAAAGTGCATGAAAATGGCCAATTTACTCACTCTGAGTTCTCAAAAAGGGTTTCTTCACCCCGGGAAGTTAATTAAATACCATTTGGAGGCATTTAATGTTCGAGCAAAAACGGCTGATTTTCGACAAAAGAGATAACACCCCCCCATTACGTCATGCTTCAGAAATGTGGAAAATGGTCCGTTTTCAAATGTTTTATTTTTGAACGTCAGTTCACATTTGTAGGTGGATCATCAGTGTTAGAGCTAAAATTAGCATGTTTAAAGTGATTTTCATGCTTCCAGGGGCTCGGGAAGTTAATTAAATACCATTTGGAGGCATTTAATGTTCGAGCAAAAACGGCTGATTTTCGACAAAAGAGATAACACCCCCCCATTACGTCATGCTTCAGAAATGTGGAAAATGGTCCGTTTTCAAATGTTTTATTTTTGAACGTCAGTTCACATTTGTAGGTGGATCATCAGTGTTAGAGCTAAAATTAGCATGTTTAAAGTGATTTTCATGCTTCCAGGGGCCCAAAACACAAGATTAATGGAATGGTTAAAAGTGCATGAAAATGGCCAATTTACTCACTCTGAGTTCTCAAAAAGGGTTTCTTCACCCCGGGAAGTGAAATAAATACCATTTGGAGGCATTTAATGTTCGAGCAAAAACGGCTGATTTTCGACAAAAGAGATAACACCCCTCCATTACGTCATGCTTCAGAAATGTGGAAAATGGTCCGTTTTCAAATGTTTTATTTTTGAACGTCAGTTCACATTTGTAGGTGGATCATCAGTGTTAGAGCTAAAATTAGCATGTTTAAAGTGATTTTCATGCTTCCAGGGGCTCGGGAAGTGAAATAAATACCATTTGGAGGCATTTAATGTTCGAGCAAAAACGGCTGATTTTCGACAAAAGAGATAACAACCCCCATTACGTCATGCTTCAGAAATGTGGAAAATGGTCCGTTTTCAAATGTTTTATTTTTGAACGTCAGTTCACATTTGTAGGTGGATCATCAGTGTTAGAGCTAAAATTAGCATGTTTAAAGTGATTTTCATGCTTCCAGGGGCCCAAAACACAAGATTTATGGAATGGTTAAAAGTGCATGAAAATGGCCAATTTACTCACTCTGAGTTCTCAAAAAGGGTTTCTTCACCCCGGGAAGTTAATTAAATACCATTTGGAGGCATTTAATGTTCGAGCAAAAACGGCTGATTTTCGACAAAAGAGATAACACCCCCCCATTACGTCATGCTTCAGAAATGTGGAAAATGGTCCGTTTTCAAATGTTTTATTTTTGAACGTCAGTTCACATTTGTAGGTGGATCATCAGTGTTAGAGCTAAAATTAGCATGTTTAAAGTGATTTTCATGCTTCCAGGGGCTCGGGAAGTTAATTAAATACCATTTGGAGGCATTTAATGTTCGAGCAAAAACGGCTGATTTTCGACAAAAGAGATAACACCCCCCCATTACGTCATGCTTCAGAAATGTGGAAAATGGTCCGTTTTCAAATGTTTTATTTTTGAACGTCAGTTCACATTTGTAGGTGGATCATCAGTGTTAGAGCTAAAATTAGCATGTTTAAAGTGATTTTCATGCTTCCAGGGGCTCGGGAAGTGAAATAAATACCATTTGGAGGCATTTAATGTTCGAGCAAAAACGGCTGATTTTCGACAAAAGAGATAACACCCCCCTATTACGTCATGCTTCAGAAATTTGGAAAATGGTCCGTTTTCAAATGTTTTATTTTTGAACGTCAGTTCACATTTGTAGGTGGATCATCAGTGTTAGAGCTAAAATTAGCATGTTTAAAGTGATTTTCATGCTTCCAGGGGCTCGGGAAGTGAAATAAATACCATTTGGAGGCATTTAATGTTCGAGCAAAAACGGCTGATTTTCGACAAAAGAGATAACACCCCCCCATTACGTCATGCTTCAGAAATGTGGAAAATGGTCCGTTTTCAAATGTTTTATTTTTGAACGTCAGTTCACATTTGTAGGTGGATCATCAGTGTTAGAGCTAAAATTAGCATGTTTAAAGTGATTTTCATGCTTCCAGGGGCCCATAACACAAGATTAATGGAATGGTTAAAAGTGCATGAAAATGGCCAATTTACTCACTCTGAGTTCTCAAAAAGGGTTTCTTCACCCCGGGAAGTTAATTAAATACCATTTGGAGGCATTTAATGTTCGAGCAAAAACGGCTGATTTTCGACAAAAGAGATAACACCCCCCCATTACGTCATGCTTCAGAAATGTGGAAAATGGTCCGTTTTCAAATGTTTTATTTTTGAACGTCAGTTCACATTTGTAGGTGGATCATCAGTGTTAGAGCTAAAATTAGCATGTTTAAAGTGATTTTCATGCTTCCAGGGGCTCGGGAAGTTAATTAAATACCATTTGGAGGCATTTAATGTTCGAGCAAAAACGGCTGATTTTCGACAAAAGAGATAACACCCCCCCATTACGTCATGCTTCAGAAATGTGGAAAATGGTCCGTTTTCAAATGTTTTATTTTTGAACGTCAGTTCACATTTGTAGGTGGATCATCAGTGTTAGAGCTAAAATTAGCATGTTTAAAGTGATTTTCATGCTTCCAGGGGCCCAAAACACAAGATTAATGGAATGGTTAAAAGTGCATGAAAATGGCCAATTTACTCACTCTGAGTTCTCAAAAAGGGTTTCTTCACCCCGGGAAGTGAAATAAATACCATTTGGAGGCATTTAATGTTCGAGCAAAAACGGCTGATTTTCGACAAAAGAGATAACACCCCTCCATTACGTCATGCTTCAGAAATGTGGAAAATGGTCCGTTTTCAAATGTTTTATTTTTGAACGTCAGTTCACATTTGTAGGTGGATCATCAGTGTTAGAGCTAAAATTAGCATGTTTAAAGTGATTTTCATGCTTCCAGGGGCTCGGGAAGTTAATTAAATACCATTTGGAGGCATTTAATGTTCGAGCAAAAACGGCTGATTTTCGACAAAAGAGATAACACCCCCCCATTACGTCATGCTTCAGAAATGTGGAAAATGGTCCGTTTTCAAATGTTTTATTTTTGAACGTCAGTTCACATTTGTAGGTGGATCATCAGTGTTAGAGCTAAAATTAGCATGTTTAAAGTGATTTTCATGCTTCCAGGGGCCCAAAACACAAGATTTATGGAATGGTTAAAAGTGCATGAAAATGGCCAATTTACTCACTCTGAGTTCTCAAAAAGGGTTTCTTCACCCTGGGAAGTTAATTAAATACCATTTGGAGGCATTTAATGTTCGAGCAAAAACGGCTGATTTTCGACAAAAGAGATAACACCCCCCCATTACGTCATGCTTCAGAAATGTGGAAAATGGTCCGTTTTCAAATGTTTTATTTTTGAACGTCAGTTCACATTTGTAGGTGGATCATCAGTGTTAGAGCTAAAATTAGCATGTTTAAAGTGATTTTCATGCTTCCAGGGGCTCGGGAAGTTAATTAAATACCATTTGGAGGCATTTAATGTTCGAGCAAAAACGGCTGATTTTCGACAAAAGAGATAACACCCCCCCATTACGTCATGCTTCAGAAATGTGGAAAATGGTCCGTTTTCAAATGTTTTATTTTTGAACGTCAGTTCACATTTGTAGGTGGATCATCAGTGTTAGAGCTAAAATTAGCATGTTTAAAGTGATTTTCATGCTTCCAGGGGCTCGGGAAGTTAATTAAATACCATTTGGAGGCATTTAATGTTCGAGCAAAAACGGCTGATTTTCGACAAAAGAGATAACACCCCCCCATTACGTCATGCTTCAGAAATGTGGAAAATGGTCCGTTTTCAAATGTTTTATTTTTGAACGTCAGTTCACATTTGTAGGTGGATCATCAGTGTTAGAGCTAAAATTAGCATGTTTAAAGTGATTTTCATGCTTCCAGGGGCCCCAAAACACAAGATTTATGGAATGGTTAAAAGTGCATGAAAATGGCCAATTTACTCACTCTGAGTTCTCAAAAAGGGTTTCTTCACCCCGGGAAGTTAATTAAATACCATTTGGAGGCATTTAATGTTCGAGCAAAAACGGCTGATTTTCGACAAAAGAGATAACACCCCCCCATTACGTCATGCTTCAGAAATGTGGAAAATGGTCCGTTTTCAAATGTTTTATTTTTGAACGTCAGTTCACATTTGTAGGTGGATCATCAGTGTTAGAGCTAAAATTAGCATGTTTAAAGTGATTTTCATGCTTCCAGGGGCCCAAAACACAAGATTAATGGAATGGTTAAAAGTGCATGAAAATGGCCAATTTACTCACTCTGAGTTCTCAAAAAGGGTTTCTTCACCCCGGGAAGTTAATTAAATACCATTTGGAGGCATTTAATGTTCGAGCAAAAACGGCTGATTTTCGACAAAAGAGATAACACCCCCCCATTACGTCATGCTTCAGAAATGTGGAAAATGGTCCGTTTTCAAATGTTTTATTTTTGAACGTCAGTTCACATTTGTAGGTGGATCATCAGTGTTAGAGCTAAAATTAGCATGTTTAAAGTGATTTTCATGCTTCCAGGGGCTCGGGAAGTTAATTAAATACCATTTGGAGGCATTTAATGTTCGAGCAAAAACGGCTGATTTTCGACAAAAGAGATAACACCCCCCCATTACGTCATGCTTCAGAAATGTGGAAAATGGTCCGTTTTCAAATGTTTTATTTTTGAACGTCAGTTCACATTTGTAGGTGGATCATCAGTGTTAGAACTAAAATTAGCATGTTTAAAGTGATTTTCATGCTTCCAGGGGCCCAAAACACAAGATTAATGGAATGGTTAAAAGTGCATGAAAATGGCCAATTTACTCACTCTGAGTTCTCAAAAAGGGTTTCTTCACCCCGGGAAGTGAAATAAATACCATTTGGAGGCATTTAATGTTCGAGCAAAAACGGCTGATTTTCGACAAAAGAGATAACACCCCTCCATTACGTCATGCTTCAGAAATGTGGAAAATGGTCCGTTTTCAAATGTTTTATTTTTGAACGTCAGTTCACATTTGTAGGTGGATCATCAGTGTTAGAGCTAAAATTAGCATGTTTAAAGTGATTTTCATGCTTCCAGGGGCTCGGGAAGTTAATTAAATACCATTTGGAGGCATTTAATGTTCGAGCAAAAACGGCTGATTTTCGACAAAAGAGATAACACCCCCCCATTACGTCATGCTTCAGAAATGTGGAAAATGGTCCGTTTTCAAATGTTTTATTTTTGAACGTCAGTTCACATTTGTAGGTGGATCATCAGTGTTAGAGCTAAAATTAGCATGTTTAAAGTGATTTTCATGCTTCCAGGGGCCCAAAACACAAGATTTATGGAATGGTTAAAAGTGCATGAAAATGGCCAATTTACTCACTCTGAGTTCTCAAAAAGGGTTTCTTCACCCCGGGAAGTTAATTAAATACCATTTGGAGGCATTTAATGTTCGAGCAAAAACGGCTGATTTTCGACAAAAGAGATAACACCCCCCCCATTACGTCATGCTTCAGAAATGTGGAAAATGGTCCGTTTTCAAATGTTTTATTTTTGAACGTCAGTTCACATTTGTAGGTGGATCATCAGTGTTAGAGCTAAAATTAGCATGTTTAAAGTGATTTTCATGCTTCCAGGGGCTCGGGAAGTTAATTAAATACCATTTGGAGGCATTTAATGTTCGAGCAAAAACGGCTGATTTTCGACAAAAGAGATAACACCCCCCCATTACGTCATGCTTCAGAAATGTGGAAAATGGTCCGTTTTCAAATGTTTTATTTTTGAACGTCAGTTCACATTTGTAGGTGGATCATCAGTGTTAGAGCTAAAATTAGCATGTTTAAAGTGATTTTCATGCTTCCAGGGGCTCGGGAAGTGAAATAAATACCATTTGGAGGCATTTAATGTTCGAGCAAAAACGGCTGATTTTCGACAAAAGAGATAACACCCCCCCATTACGTCATGCTTCAGAAATGTGGAAAATGGTCCGTTTTCAAATGTTTTATTTTTGAACGTCAGTTCACATTTGTAGGTGGATCATCAGTGTTAGAGCTAAAATTAGCATGTTTAAAGTGATTTTCATGCTTCCAGGGGCTCGGGAAGTGAAATAAATACCATTTGGAGGCATTTAATGTTCGAGCAAAAACGGCTGATTTTCGACAAAAGAGATAACACCCCCCCATTACGTCATGCTTCAGAAATGTGGAAAATGGTCCGTTTTCAAATGTTTTATTTTTGAACGTCAGTTCACATTTGTAGGTGGATCATCAGTGTTAGAGCTAAAATTAGCATGTTTAAAGTGATTTTCATGCTTCCAGGGGCCCAAAACACAAGATTTATGGAATGGTTAAAAGTGCATGAAAATGGCCAATTTACTCACTTTGAGTTCTCAAAAAGGGTTTCTTCACCCCGGGAAGTTAATTAAATACCATTTGGAGGCATTTAATGTTCGAGCAAAAACGGCTGATTTTCGACAAAAGAGATAACACCCCCCCATTACGTCATGCTTCAGAAATGTGGAAAATGGTCCGTTTTCAAATGTTTTATTTTTGAACGTCAGTTCACATTTGTAGGTGGATCATCAGTGTTAGAGCTAAAATTAGCATGTTTAAAGTGATTTTCATGCTTCCAGGGGCTCGGGAAGTTAATTAAATACCATTTGGAGGCATTTAATGTTCGAGCAAAAACGGCTCATTTTCGACAAAAGAGATAACACCCCCCCATTATGTCATGCTTCAGAAATGTGGAAAATGGTCCGTTTTCAAATGTTTTATTTTTGAACGTCAGTTCACATTTGTAGGTGGATCATCAGTGTTAGAGCTAAAATTAGCATGTTTAAAGTGATTTTCATGCTTCCAGGGGCCCAAAACACAAGATTAATGGAATGGTTAAAAGTGCATGAAAATGGCCAATTTACTCACTCTGAGTTCTCAAAAAGGGTTTCTTCACCCCGGGAAGTGAAATAAATACCATTTGGAGGCATTTAATGTTCGAGCAAAAACTGCTGATTTTCGACAAAAGAGATAACACCCCCCCATTACGTCATGCTTCAGAAATGTGGAAAATGGTCCGTTTTCAAATGTTTTATTTTTGAACGTCAGTTCACATTTGTAGGTGGATCATCAGTGTTAGAGCTAAAATTAGCATGTTTAAAGTGATTTTCATGCTTCCAGGGGCTCGGGAAGTTAATTAAATACCATTTGGAGGCATTTAATGTTCGAGCAAAAACGGCTGATTTTCGACAAAAGAGATAACACCCCCCCATTACGTCATGCTTCAGAAATGTGGAAAATGGTCCGTTTTCAAATGTTTTATTTTTGAACGTCAGTTCACATTTGTAGGTGGATCATCAGTGTTAGAGCTAAAATTAGCATGTTTAAAGTGATTTTCATGCTTCCAGGGGCCCAAAACACAAGATTTATGGAATGGTTAAAAGTGCATGAAAGTGGCCAATTTACTCACTCTGAGTTCTCAAAAAGGGTTTCTTCACCCCGGGAAGTTAATTAAATACCATTTGGAGGCATTTAATGTTCGAGCAAAAACGGCTGATTTTCGACAAAAGAGATAACACCCCCCCATTACGTCATGCTTCAGAAATGTGGAAAATGGTCCGTTTTCAAATGTTTTATTTTTGAACGTCAGTTCACATTTGTAGGTGGATCATCAGTGTTAGAGCTAAAATTAGCATGTTTAAAGTGATTTTCATGCTTCCAGGGGCTCGGGAAGTTAATTAAATACCATTTGGAGGCATTTAATGTTCGAGCAAAAACGGCTGATTTTCGACAAAAGAGATAACACCCCCCCATTACGTCATGCTTCAGAAATGTGGAAAATGGTCCGTTTTCAAATGTTTTATTTTTGAACATCAGTTCACATTTGTAGGTGGATCATCAGTTAGAGCTAAAATTAGCATGTTTAAAGTGATTTTCATGCTTCCAGGGGCTCGGGAAGTGAAATAAATACCATTTGGAGGCATTTAATGTTCGAGTAAAAACGGCTGATTTTCGATAAAAGAGATAACACCCCCCCATTAGGTCATGCTTCAGAAATGTGGAAAATGGTCCGTTTTCAAATGTTTTATTTTTGAACGTCAGTTCACATTTGTAGGTGGATCATCAGTGTTAGAGCTAAAATTAGCATGTTTAAAGTGATTTTCATGCTTCCAGGGGCCCAAAACACAAGATTAATGGAATGGTTAAAAGTGCATGAAAATGGCCAATTTACTCACTCTGAGTTCTCAAAAAGGGTTTCTTCACCCCGGGAAGTGAAATAAATACCATTTGGAGGCATTTAATGTTCGAGCAAAAACGGCTGATTTTCGACAAAAGAGATAACACCCCCCCATTACGTCATGCTTCAGAAATGTGGAAAATGGTCCGTTTTCAAATGTTTTATTTTTGAACGTCAGTTCACATTTGTAGGTGGATCATCAGTGTTAGAGCTAAAATTAGCATGTTTAAAGGGATTTTCATGCTTCCAGGGGCTCGGGAAGTTAATTAAATACCATTTGGAGGCATTTAATGTTCGAGCAAAAACGGCTGATTTTCGACAAAAGAGATAACACCCCCCCATTACGTCATGCTTCAGAAATGTGGAAAATGGTCCGTTTTCAAATGTTTTATTTTTGAACGTCAGTTCACATTTGTAGGTGGATCATCAGTGTTAGAGCTAAAATTAGCATGTTTAAAGTGATTTTCATGCTTCCAGGGGCCCAAAACACAAGATTTATGGAATGGTTAAAAGTGCATGAAAGTGGCCAATTTACTCACTCTGAGTTCTCAAAAAGGGTTTCTTCACCCCGGGAAGTTAATTAAATACCATTTGGAGGCATTTAATGTTCGAGCAAAAACGGCTGATTTTCGACAAAAGAGATAACACCCCCCCATTACGTCATGCTTCAGAAATGTGGAAAATGGTCCGTTTTCAAATGTTTTATTTTTGAACGTCAGTTCACATTTGTAGGTGGATCATCAGTGTTAGAGCTAAAATTAGCATGTTTAAAGTGATTTTCATGCTTCCAGGGGCTCGGGAAGTTAATTAAATACCATTTGGAGGCATTTAATGTTCGAGCAAAAACGGCTGATTTTCGACAAAAGAGATAACACCCCCCCATTACGTCATGCTTCAGAAATGTGGAAAATGGTCCGTTTTCAAATGTTTTATTTTTGAACGTCAGTTCACATTTGTAGGTGGATCATCAGTTAGAGCTAAAATTAGCATGTTTAAAGTGATTTTCATGCTTCCAGGGGCTCGGGAAGTGAAATAAATACCATTTGGAGGCATTTAATGTTCGAGTAAAAACGGCTGATTTTCGACAAAAGAGATAACACCCCCCCATTACGTCATGCTTCAGAAATGTGGAAAATGGTCCGTTTTCAAATGTTTTATTTTTGAACGTCAGTTCACATTTGTAGGTGGATCATCAGTGTTAGAGCTAAAATTAGCATGTTTAAAGTGATTTTCATGCTTCCAGGGGCCCAAAACACAAGATTTATGGAATGGTTAAAAGTGCATGAAAACGGCCAATTTACTCACTCTGAGTTCTCAAAAAGGGTTTCTTCACCCCGGGGAGTTAATTAAATACCATTTGGAGGCATTTAATGTTCGAGCAAAAATGGCTGATTTTCGACAAAAGAGATAACACCCCCCCATTACGTCATGCTTCAGAAATGTGGAAAATGGTCAGTTTTCAAATGTTTTATTTTTGAACGTCAGTTCACATTTGTAGGTGGATCATCAGTGTTAGAGCTAAAATTAGCATGTTTAAAGTGATTTTCATGCTTCCAGGGGCTCGGGAAGTTAATTAAATACCATTTGGAGGCATTTAATGTTCGAGCAAAAACGGCTGATTTTCGAAAAAAGAGATAACACCCCCCCATTACGTCATGCTTCAGAAATGTGGAAAATGGTCCGTTTTCAAATGTTTTATTTTTGAACGTCAGTTCACATTTGTAGGTGGATCATCAGTGTTAGAGCTAAAATTAGCATGTTTAAAGTGATTTTCATGCTTCCAGGGGCCCGAAACACAAGATTTATGGAATGGTTAAAAGTGCATGAAAATGGCCAATTTACTCACTCTGAGTTCTCAAAAAGGGTTTCTTCACCCCGGGAAGTTAATTAAATACCATTTGGAGGCATTTAATGTTCGAGCAAAAACGGCTGATTTTCGACAAAAGAGATAACACCCCCCCATTACGTCATGCTTCAGAAATGTGGAAAATGGTCCGTTTTCAAATGTTTTATTTTTGAACGTCAGTTCACATTTGTAGGTGGATCATCAGTGTTAGAGCTAAAATTAGCATGTTTAAAGTGATTTTCATGCTTCCAGGGGCCCAAAACACAAGATTTATGGAATGGTTAAAAGTGCATGAAAATGGCCAATTTACTCACTCTGAGTTCTCAAAAAGGGTTTCTTCACCCCGGGAAGTTAATTAAATACCATTTGGAGGCATTTAATGTTCGAGCAAAAACGGCTGATTTTCGACAAAAGAGATAACACCCCCCCATTACGTCATGCTTCAGAAATGTGGAAAATGGTCCGTTTTCAAATGTTTTATTTTTGAACGTCAGTTCACATTTGTAGGTGGATCATCAGTGTTAGAGCTAAAATTAGCATGTTTAAAGTGATTTTCATGCTTCCAGGGGCTCGGGAAGTTAATTAAATACCATTTGGAGGCATTTAATGTTCGAGCAAAAACGGCTGATTTTCGACAAAAGAGATAACACCCCCCCATTATGTCATGCTTCAGAAATGTTGAAAATGGTCCGTTTTCAAATGTTTTATTTTTGAACGTCAGTTCACATTTGTAGGTGGATCATCAGTGTTAGAGCTAAAATTAGCATGTTTAAAGTGATTTTCATGCTTCCAGGGGCCCAAAACACAAGATTTATGGAATGGTTAAAAGTGCATGAAAATGGCCAATTTACTCACTCTGAGTTCTCAAAAAGGGTTTCTTCACCCCGGGAAGTGAAATAAATACCATTTGGAGGCATTTAATGTTCGAGCAAAAACGGCTGATTTTCGACAAAAGAGATAACACCCCCCCATTACGTCATGCTTCAGAAATGTGGAAAATGGTCCGTTTTCAAATGTTTTATTTTTGAACGTCAGTTCACATTTGTAGGTGGATCATCAGTTAGAGCTAAAATTAGCATGTTTAAAGTGATTTTCATGCTTCCAGGGGCTCGGGAAGTGAAATAAATACCATTTGGAGGCATTTAATGTTCGAGTAAAAACGGCTGATTTTCGATAAAAGAGATAACACCCCCCCATTAGGTCATGCTTCAGAAATGTGGAAAATGGTCCGTTTTCAAATGTTTTATTTTTGAACGTCAGTTCACATTTGTAGGTGGATCATCAGTGTTAGAGCTAAAATTAGCATGTTTAAAGTGATTTTCATGCTTCCAGGGGCCCAAAACACAAGATTAATGGAATGGTTAAAAGTGCATGAAAATGGCCAATTTACTCACTCTGAGTTCTCAAAAAGGGTTTCTTCACCCCGGGAAGTGAAATAAATACCATTTGGAGGCATTTAATGTTCGAGCAAAAACGGCTGATTTTCGACAAAAGAGATAACACCCCCCCATTACGTCATGCTTCAGAAATGTGGAAAATGGTCCGTTTTCAAATGTTTTATTTTTGAACGTCAGTTCACATTTGTAGGTGGATCATCAGTGTTAGAGCTAAAATTAGCATGTTTAAAGGGATTTTCATGCTTCCAGGGGCTCGGGAAGTTAATTAAATACCATTTGGAGGCATTTAATGTTCGAGCAAAAACGGCTGATTTTCGACAAAAGAGATAACACCCCCCCATTACGTCATGCTTCAGAAATGTGGAAAATGGTCCGTTTTCAAATGTTTTATTTTTGAACGTCAGTTCACATTTGTAGGTGGATCATCAGTGTTAGAGCTAAAATTAGCATGTTTAAAGTGATTTTCATGCTTCCAGGGGCCCAAAACACAAGATTTATGGAATGGTTAAAAGTGCATGAAAGTGGCCAATTTACTCACTCTGAGTTCTCAAAAAGGGTTTCTTCACCCCGGGAAGTTAATTAAATACCATTTGGAGGCATTTAATGTTCGAGCAAAAACGGCTGATTTTCGACAAAAGAGATAACACCCCCCCATTACGTCATGCTTCAGAAATGTGGAAAATGGTCCGTTTTCAAATGTTTTATTTTTGAACGTCAGTTCACATTTGTAGGTGGATCATCAGTGTTAGAGCTAAAATTAGCATGTTTAAAGTGATTTTCATGCTTCCAGGGGCTCGGGAAGTTAATTAAATACCATTTGGAGGCATTTAATGTTCGAGCAAAAACGGCTGATTTTCGACAAAAGAGATAACACCCCCCCATTAAGTCATGCTTCAGAAATGTGGAAAATGGTCCGTTTTCAAATGTTTTATTTTTGAACGTCAGTTCACATTTGTAGGTGGATCATCAGTTAGAGCTAAAATTAGCATGTTTAAAGTGATTTTCATGCTTCCAGGGGCTCGGGAAGTGAAATAAATACCATTTGGAGGCATTTAATGTTCGAGTAAAAACGGCTGATTTTCGACAAAAGAGATAACACCCCCCCATTACGTCATGCTTCAGAAATGTGGAAAATGGTCCGTTTTCAAATGTTTTATTTTTGAACGTCAGTTCACATTTGTAGGTGGATCATCAGTGTTAGAGCTAAAATTAGCATGTTTAAAGTTATTTTCATGCTTCCAGGGGCCCAAAACACAAGATTTATGGAATGGTTAAAAGTGCATGAAAACGGCCAATTTACTCACTCTGAGTTCTCAAAAAGGGTTTCTTCACCCCGGGGAGTTAATTAAATACCATTTGGAGGCATTTAATGTTCGAGCAAAAATGGCTGATTTTCGACAAAAGAGATAACACCCCCCCATTACGTCATGCTTCAGAAATGTGGAAAATGGTCAGTTTTCAAATGTTTTATTTTTGAACGTCAGTTCACATTTGTAGGTGGATCATCAGTGTTAGAGCTAAAATTAGCATGTTTAAAGTGATTTTCATGCTTCCAGGGGCTCGGGAAGTTAATTAAATACCATTTGGAGGCATTTAATGTTCGAGCAAAAACGGCTGATTTTCGAAAAAAGAGATAACACCCCCCCATTACGTCATGCTTCAGAAATGTGGAAAATGGTCCGTTTTCAAATGTTTTATTTTTGAACGTCAGTTCACATTTGTAGGTGGATCATCAGTGTTAGAGCTAAAATTAGCATGTTTAAAGTGATTTTCATGCTTCCAGGGGCCCGAAACACAAGATTTATGGAATGGTTAAAAGTGCATGAAAATGGCCAATTTACTCACTCTGAGTTCTCAAAAAGGGTTTCTTCACCCCGGGAAGTTAATTAAATACCATTTGGAGGCATTTAATGTTCGAGCAAAAACGGCTGATTTTCGACAAAAGAGATAACACCCCCCCATTACGTCATGCTTCAGAAATGTGGAAAATGGTCCGTTTTCAAATGTTTTATTTTTGAACGTCAGTTCACATTTGTAGGTGGATCATCAGTGTTAGAGCTAAAATTAGCATGTTTAAAGTGATTTTCATGCTTCCAGGGGCCCAAAACACAAGATTTATGGAATGGTTAAAAGTGCATGAAAATGGCCAATTTACTCACTCTGAGTTCTCAAAAAGGGTTTCTTCACCCCGGGAAGTTAATTAAATACCATTTGGAGGCATTTAATGTTCGAGCAAAAACGGCTGATTTTCGACAAAAGAGATAACACCCCCCCATTACGTCATGCTTCAGAAATGTGGAAAATGGTCCGTTTTCAAATGTTTTATTTTTGAACGTCAGTTCACATTTGTAGGTGGATCATCAGTGTTAGAGCTAAAATTAGCATGTTTAAAGTGATTTTCATGCTTCCAGGGGCTCGGGAAGTTAATTAAATACCATTTGGAGGCATTTAATGTTCGAGCAAAAACGGCTGATTTTCGACAAAAGAGATAACACCCCCCCATTATGTCATGCTTCAGAAATGTTGAAAATGGTCCGTTTTCAAATGTTTTATTTTTGAACGTCAGTTCACATTTGTAGGTGGATCATCAGTGTTAGAGCTAAAATTAGCATGTTTAAAGTGATTTTCATGCTTCCAGGGGCCCAAAACACAAGATTTATGGAATGGTTAAAAGTGCATGAAAATGGCCAATTTACTCACTCTGAGTTCTCAAAAAGGGTTTCTTCACCCCGGGAAGTGAAATAAATACCATTTGGAGGCATTTAATGTTCGAGCAAAAACGGCTGATTTTCGACAAAAGAGATAACACCCCCCCATTACGTCATGCTTCAGAAATGTGGAAAATGGTCCGTTTTCAAATGTTTTATTTTTGAACGTCAGTTCACATTTGTAGGTGGATCATCAGTGTTAGAGCTAAAATTAGCATGTTTAAAGTGATGTTCATGCTTCCAGGGGCTCGGGAAGTGAAATAAATACCATTTGGAGGCATTTAATGTTCGAGCAAAAACGGCTGATTTTCGACAAAAGAGATAACAACCCCCCATTACGTCATGCTTCAGAAATGTGGAAAATGGTCCGTTTTCAAATGTTTTATTTTTGAACGTCAGTTCACATTTGTAGGTGGATCATCAGTGTTAGAGCTAAAATTAGCATGTTTAAAGTGATTTTCATGCTTCCAGGGGCCCAAAACACAAGATTTATGGAATGGTTAAAAGTGCATGAAAATGGCCAATTTACTCACTCTGAGTTCTCAAAAAGGGTTTCTTCACCCCGGGAAGTTAATTAAATACCATTTGGAGGCATTTAATGTTCGAGCAAAAACGGCTGATTTTCGACAAAAGAGATAACACCCCCCCATTACGTCATGCTTCAGAAATGTGGAAAATGGTCCGTTTTCAAATGTTTTATTTTTGAACGTCAGTTCACATTTGTAGGTGGATCATCAGTGTTAGAGCTAAAATTAGCATGTTTAAAGTGATTTTCATGCTTCCAGGGGCTCGGGAAGTTAATTAAATACCATTTGGAGGCATTTAATGTTCGAGCAAAAACGGCTGATTTTCGACAAAAGAGATAACACCCCCCCATTACGTCATGCTTCAGAAATGTGGAAAATGGTCCGTTTTCAAATGTTTTATTTTTGAACGTCAGTTCACATTTGTAGGTGGATCATCAGTGTTAGAGCTAAAATTAGCATGTTTAAAGTGATTTTCATGCTTCCAGGGGCTCGGGAAGTGAAATAAATACCATTTGGAGGCATTTAATGTTCGAGCAAAAACGGCTGATTTTCGACAAAAGAGATAACACCCCCCCATTACGTCATGCTTCAGAAATTTGGAAAATGGTCCGTTTTCAAATGTTTTATTTTTGAACGTCAGTTCACATTTGTAGGTGGATCATCAGTGTTAGAGCTAAAATTAGCATGTTTAAAGTGATTTTCATGCTTCCAGGGGCTCGGGAAGTGAAATAAATACCATTTGGAGGCATTTAATGTTCGAGCAAAAACGGCTGATTTTCGACAAAAGAGATAACACCCCCCCATTACGTCATGCTTCAGAAATGTGGAAAATGGTCCGTTTTCAAATGTTTTATTTTTGAACGTCAGTTCACATTTGTAGGTGGATCATCAGTGTTAGAGCTAAAATTAGCATGTTTAAAGTGATTTTCATGCTTCCAGGGGCCCATAACACAAGATTAATGGAATGGTTAAAAGTGCATGAAAATGGCCAATTTACTCACTCTGAGTTCTCAAAAAGGGTTTCTTCACCCCGGGAAGTTAATTAAATACCATTTGGAGGCATTTAATGTTCGAGCAAAAACGGCTGATTTTCGACAAAAGAGATAACACCCCCCCATTACGTCATGCTTCAGAAATGTGGAAAATGGTCCGTTTTCAAATGTTTTATTTTTGAACGTCAGTTCACATTTGTAGGTGGATCATCAGTGTTAGAGCTAAAATTAGCATGTTTAAAGTGATTTTCATGCTTCCAGGGGCTCGGGAAGTTAATTAAATACCATTTGGAGGCATTTAATGTTCGAGCAAAAACGGCTGATTTTCGACAAAAGAGATAACACCCCCCCATTACGTCATGCTTCAGAAATGTGGAAAATGGTCCGTTTTCAAATGTTTTATTTTTGAACGTCAGTTCACATTTGTAGGTGGATCATCAGTGTTAGAGCTAAAATTAGCATGTTTAAAGTGATTTTCATGCTTCCAGGGGCCCAAAACACAAGATTAATGGAATGGTTAAAAGTGCATGAAAATGGCCAATTTACTCACTCTGAGTTCTCAAAAAGGGTTTCTTCACCCCGGGAAGTGAAATAAATACCATTTGGAGGCATTTAATGTTCGAGCAAAAACGGCTGATTTTCGACAAAAGAGATAACACCCCTCCATTACGTCATGCTTCAGAAATGTGGAAAATGGTCCGTTTTCAAATGTTTTATTTTTGAACGTCAGTTCACATTTGTAGGTGGATCATCAGTGTTAGAGCTAAAATTAGCATGTTTAAAGTGATTTTCATGCTTCCAGGGGCTCGGGAAGTGAAATAAATACCATTTGGAGGCATTTAATGTTCGAGTAAAAACGGCTGATTTTCGACAAAAGAGATAACAACCCCCATTACGTCATGCTTCAGAAATGTGGAAAATGGTCCGTTTTCAAATGTTTTATTTTTGAACGTCAGTTCACATTTGTAGGTGGATCATCAGTGTTAGAGCTAAAATTAGCATGTTTAAAGTGATTTTCATGCTTCCAGGGGCCCAAAACACAAGATTTATGGAATGGTTAAAAGTGCATGAAAATGGCCAATTTACTCACTCTGAGTTCTCAAAAAGGGTTTCTTCACCCCGGGAAGTTAATTAAATACCATTTGGAGGCATTTAATGTTCGAGCAAAAACGGCTGATTTTCGACAAAAGAGATAACACCCCCCCATTACGTCATGCTTCAGAAATGTGGAAAATGGTCCGTTTTCAAATGTTTTATTTTTGAACGTCAGTTCACATTTGTAGGTGGATCATCAGTGTTAGAGCTAAAATTAGCATGTTTAAAGTGATTTTCATGCTTCCAGGGGCTCGGGAAGTTAATTAAATACCATTTGGAGGCATTTAATGTTCGAGCAAAAACGGCTGATTTTCGACAAAAGAGATAACACCCCCCCATTACGTCATGCTTCAGAAATGTGGAAAATGGTCCGTTTTCAAATGTTTTATTTTTGAACGTCAGTTCACATTTGTAGGTGGATCATCAGTGTTAGAGCTAAAATTAGCATGTTTAAAGTGATTTTCATGCTTCCAGGGGCTCGGGAAGTGAAATAAATACCATTTGGAGGCATTTAATGTTCGAGCAAAAACGGCTGATTTTCGACAAAAGAGATAACACCCCCCTATTACGTCATGCTTCAGAAATTTGGAAAATGGTCCGTTTTCAAATGTTTTATTTTTGAACGTCAGTTCACATTTGTAGGTGGATCATCAGTGTTAGAGCTAAAATTAGCATGTTTAAAGTGATTTTCATGCTTCCAGGGGCTCGGGAAGTGAAATAAATACCATTTGGAGGCATTTAATGTTCGAGCAAAAACGGCTGATTTTCGACAAAAGAGATAACACCCCCCCATTACGTCATGCTTCAGAAATGTGGAAAATGGTCCGTTTTCAAATGTTTTATTTTTGAACGTCAGTTCACATTTGTAGGTGGATCATCAGTGTTAGAGCTAAAATTAGCATGTTTAAAGTGATTTTCATGCTTCCAGTGGCCCATAACACAAGATTAATGGAATGGTTAAAAGTGCATGAAAATGGCCAATTTACTCACTCTGAGTTCTCAAAAAGGGTTTCTTCACCCCGGGAAGTTAATTAAATACCATTTGGAGGCATTTAATGTTCGAGCAAAAACGGCTGATTTTCGACAAAAGAGATAACACCCCCCCATTACGTCATGCTTCAGAAATGTGGAAAATGGTCCGTTTTCAAATGTTTTATTTTTGAACGTCAGTTCACATTTGTAGGTGGATCATCAGTGTTAGAGCTAAAATTAGCATGTTTAAAGTGATTTTCATGCTTCCAGGGGCTCGGGAAGTTAATTAAATACCATTTGGAGGCATTTAATGTTCGAGCAAAAACGGCTGATTTTCGACAAAAGAGATAACACCCCCCCATTACGTCATGCTTCAGAAATGTGGAAAATGGTCCGTTTTCAAATGTTTTATTTTTGAACGTCAGTTCACATTTGTAGGTGGATCATCAGTGTTAGAGCTAAAATTAGCATGTTTAAAGTGATTTTCATGCTTCCAGGGGCCCAAAACACAAGATTAATGGAATGGTTAAAAGTGCATGAAAATGGCCAATTTACTCACTCTGAGTTCTCAAAAAGGGTTTCTTCACCCCGGGAAGTGAAATAAATACCATTTGGAGGCATTTAATGTTCGAGCAAAAACGGCTGATTTTCGACAAAAGAGATAACACCCCTCCATTACGTCATGCTTCAGAAATGTGGAAAATGGTCCGTTTTCAAATGTTTTATTTTTGAACGTCAGTTCACATTTGTAGGTGGATCATCAGTGTTAGAGCTAAAATTAGCATGTTTAAAGTGATTTTCATGCTTCCAGGGGCTCGGGAAGTTAATTAAATACCATTTGGAGGCATTTAATGTTCGAGCAAAAACGGCTGATTTTCGACAAAAGAGATAACACCCCCCCATTACGTCATGCTTCAGAAATGTGGAAAATGGTCCGTTTTCAAATGTTTTATTTTTGAACGTCAGTTCACATTTGTAGGTGGATCATCAGTGTTAGAGCTAAAATTAGCATGTTTAAAGTGATTTTCATGCTTCCAGGGGCTCGGGAAGTGAAATAAATACCATTTGGAGGCATTTAATGTTCGAGCAAAAACGGCTGATTTTCGACAAAAGAGATAACACCCCCCTATTACGTCATGCTTCAGAAATTTGGAAAATGGTCCGTTTTCAAATGTTTTATTTTTGAACGTCAGTTCACATTTGTAGGTGGATCATCAGTGTTAGAGCTAAAATTAGCATGTTTAAAGTGATTTTCATGCTTCCAGGGGCTCGGGAAGTGAAATAAATACCATTTGGAGGCATTTAATGTTCGAGCAAAAACGGCTGATTTTCGACAAAAGAGATAACACCCCCCCATTACGTCATGCTTCAGAAATGTGGAAAATGGTCCGTTTTCAAATGTTTTATTTTTGAACGTCAGTTCACATTTGTAGGTGGATCATCAGTGTTAGAGCTAAAATTAGCATGTTTAAAGTGATTTTCATGCTTCCAGGGGCCCATAACACAAGATTAATGGAATGGTTAAAAGTGCATGAAAATGGCCAATTTACTCACTCTGAGTTCTCAAAAAGGGTTTCTTCACCCCGGGAAGTTAATTAAATACCATTTGGAGGCATTTAATGTTCGAGCAAAAACGGCTGATTTTCGACAAAAGAGATAACACCCCCCCATTACGTCATGCTTCAGAAATGTGGAAAATGGTCCGTTTTCAAATGTTTTATTTTTGAACGTCAGTTCACATTTGTAGGTGGATCATCAGTGTTAGAGCTAAAATTAGCATGTTTAAAGTGATTTTCATGCTTCCAGGGGCTCGGGAAGTTAATTAAATACCATTTGGAGGCATTTAATGTTCGAGCAAAAACGGCTGATTTTCGACAAAAGAGATAACACCCCCCCATTACGTCATGCTTCAGAAATGTGGAAAATGGTCCGTTTTCAAATGTTTTATTTTTGAACGTCAGTTCACATTTGTAGGTGGATCATCAGTGTTAGAGCTAAAATTAGCATGTTTAAAGTGATTTTCATGCTTCCAGGGGCCCAAAACACAAGATTAATGGAATGGTTAAAAGTGCATGAAAATGGCCAATTTACTCACTCTGAGTTCTCAAAAAGGGTTTCTTCACCCCGGGAAGTGAAATAAATACCATTTGGAGGCATTTAATGTTCGAGCAAAAACGGCTGATTTTCGACAAAAGAGATAACACCCCTCCATTACGTCATGCTTCAGAAATGTGGAAAATGGTCCGTTTTCAAATGTTTTATTTTTGAACGTCAGTTCACATTTGTAGGTGGATCATCAGTGTTAGAGCTAAAATTAGCATGTTTAAAGTGATTTTCATGCTTCCAGGGGCTCGGGAAGTTAATTAAATACCATTTGGAGGCATTTAATGTTCGAGCAAAAACGGCTGATTTTCGACAAAAGAGATAACACCCCCCCATTACGTCATGCTTCAGAAATGTGGAAAATGGTCCGTTTTCAAATGTTTTATTTTTGAACGTCAGTTCACATTTGTAGGTGGATCATCAGTGTTAGAGCTAAAATTAGCATGTTTAAAGTGATTTTCATGCTTCCAGGGGCTCGGGAAGTTAATTAAATACCATTTGGAGGCATTTAATGTTCGAGCAAAAACGGCTGATTTTCGACAAAAGAGATAACACCCCCCCATTACGTCATGCTTCAGAAATGTGGAAAATGGTCCGTTTTCAAATGTTTTATTTTTGAACGTCAGTTCACATTTGTAGGTGGATCATCAGTGTTAGAGCTAAAATTAGCATGTTTAAAGTGATTTTCATGCTTCCAGGGGCCCCAAAACACAAGATTTATGGAATGGTTAAAAGTGCATGAAAATGGCCAATTTACTCACTCTGAGTTCTCAAAAAGGGTTTCTTCACCCCGGGAAGTTAATTAAATACCATTTGGAGGCATTTAATGTTCGAGCAAAAACGGCTGATTTTCGACAAAAGAGATAACACCCCCCCATTACGTCATGCTTCAGAAATGTGGAAAATGGTCCGTTTTCAAATGTTTTATTTTTGAACGTCAGTTCACATTTGTAGGTGGATCATCAGTGTTAGAGCTAAAATTAGCATGTTTAAAGTGATTTTCATGCTTCCAGGGGCCCAAAACACAAGATTAATGGAATGGTTAAAAGTGCATGAAAATGGCCAATTTACTCACTCTGAGTTCTCAAAAAGGGTTTCTTCACCCCGGGAAGTTAATTAAATACCATTTGGAGGCATTTAATGTTCGAGCAAAAACGGCTGATTTTCGACAAAAGAGATAACACCCCCCCATTACGTCATGCTTCAGAAATGTGGAAAATGGTCCGTTTTCAAATGTTTTATTTTTGAACGTCAGTTCACATTTGTAGGTGGATCATCAGTGTTAGAGCTAAAATTAGCATGTTTAAAGTGATTTTCATGCTTCCAGGGGCTCGGGAAGTTAATTAAATACCATTTGGAGGCATTTAATGTTCGAGCAAAAACGGCTGATTTTCGACAAAAGAGATAACACCCCCCCATTACGTCATGCTTCAGAAATGTGGAAAATGGTCCGTTTTCAAATGTTTTATTTTTGAACGTCAGTTCACATTTGTAGGTGGATCATCAGTGTTAGAACTAAAATTAGCATGTTTAAAGTGATTTTCATGCTTCCAGGGGCCCAAAACACAAGATTAATGGAATGGTTAAAAGTGCATGAAAATGGCCAATTTACTCACTCTGAGTTCTCAAAAAGGGTTTCTTCACCCCGGGAAGTGAAATAAATACCATTTGGAGGCATTTAATGTTCGAGCAAAAACGGCTGATTTTCGACAAAAGAGATAACACCCCTCCATTACGTCATGCTTCAGAAATGTGGAAAATGGTCCGTTTTCAAATGTTTTATTTTTGAACGTCAGTTCACATTTGTAGGTGGATCATCAGTGTTAGAGCTAAAATTAGCATGTTTAAAGTGATTTTCATGCTTCCAGGGGCTCGGGAAGTTAATTAAATACCATTTGGAGGCATTTAATGTTCGAGCAAAAACGGCTGATTTTCGACAAAAGAGATAACACCCCCCCATTACGTCATGCTTCAGAAATGTGGAAAATGGTCCGTTTTCAAATGTTTTATTTTTGAACGTCAGTTCACATTTGTAGGTGGATCATCAGTGTTAGAGCTAAAATTAGCATGTTTAAAGTGATTTTCATGCTTCCAGGGGCTCGGGAAGTTAATTAAATACCATTTGGAGGCATTTAATGTTCGAGCAAAAACGGCTGATTTTCGACAAAAGAGATAACACCCCCCCATTACGTCATGCTTCAGAAATGTGGAAAATGGTCCGTTTTCAAATGTTTTATTTTTGAACGTCAGTTCACATTTGTAGGTGGATCATCAGTGTTAGAGCTAAAATTAGCATGTTTAAAGTGATTTTCATGCTTCCAGGGGCCCAAAACACAAGATTAATGGAATGGTTAAAAGTGCATGAAAATGGCCAATTTACTCACTCTGAGTTCTCAAAAAGGGTTTCTTCACCCCGGGAAGTGAAATAAATACCATTTGGAGGCATTTAATGTTCGAGCAAAAACGGCTGATTTTCGACAAAAGAGATAACACCCCTCCATTACGTCATGCTTCAGAAATGTGGAAAATGGTCCGTTTTCAAATGTTTTATTTTTGAACGTCAGTTCACATTTGTAGGTGGATCATCAGTGTTAGAGCTAAAATTAGCATGTTTAAAGTGATTTTCATGCTTCCAGGGGCTCGGGAAGTTAATTAAATACCATTTGGAGGCATTTAATGTTCGAGCAAAAACGGCTGATTTTCGACAAAAGAGATAACACCCCCCCATTACGTCATGCTTCAGAAATGTGGAAAATGGTCCGTTTTCAAATGTTTTATTTTTGAACGTCAGTTCACATTTGTAGGTGGATCATCAGTGTTAGAGCTAAAATTAGCATGTTTAAAGTGATTTTCATGCTTCCAGGGGCTCGGGAAGTTAATTAAATACCATTTGGAGGCATTTAATGTTCGAGCAAAAACGGCTGATTTTCGACAAAAGAGATAACACCCCCCCATTACGTCATGCTTCAGAAATGTGGAAAATGGTCCGTTTTCAAATGTTTTATTTTTGAACGTCAGTTCACATTTGTAGGTGGATCATCAGTGTTAGAGCTAAAATTAGCATGTTTAAAGTGATTTTCATGCTTCCAGGGGCCCCAAAACACAAGATTTATGGAATGGTTAAAAGTGCATGAAAATGGCCAATTTACTCACTCTGAGTTCTCAAAAAGGGTTTCTTCACCCCGGGAAGTTAATTAAATACCATTTGGAGGCATTTAATGTTCGAGCAAAAACGGCTGATTTTCGACAAAAGAGATAACACCCCCCCATTACGTCATGCTTCAGAAATGTGGAAAATGGTCCGTTTTCAAATGTTTTATTTTTGAACGTCAGTTCACATTTGTAGGTGGATCATCAGTGTTAGAGCTAAAATTAGCATGTTTAAAGTGATTTTCATGCTTCCAGGGGCCCAAAACACAAGATTAATGGAATGGTTAAAAGTGCATGAAAATGGCCAATTTACTCACTCTGAGTTCTCAAAAAGGGTTTCTTCACCCCGGGAAGTTAATTAAATACCATTTGGAGGCATTTAATGTTCGAGCAAAAACGGCTGATTTTCGACAAAAGAGATAACACCCCCCCATTACGTCATGCTTCAGAAATGTGGAAAATGGTCCGTTTTCAAATGTTTTATTTTTGAACGTCAGTTCACATTTGTAGGTGGATCATCAGTGTTAGAGCTAAAATTAGCATGTTTAAAGTGATTTTCATGCTTCCAGGGGCTCGGGAAGTTAATTAAATACCATTTGGAGGCATTTAATGTTCGAGCAAAAACGGCTGATTTTCGACAAAAGAGATAACACCCCCCCATTACGTCATGCTTCAGAAATGTGGAAAATGGTCCGTTTTCAAATGTTTTATTTTTGAACGTCAGTTCACATTTGTAGGTGGATCATCAGTGTTAGAACTAAAATTAGCATGTTTAAAGTGATTTTCATGCTTCCAGGGGCCCAAAACACAAGATTAATGGAATGGTTAAAAGTGCATGAAAATGGCCAATTTACTCACTCTGAGTTCTCAAAAAGGGTTTCTTCACCCCGGGAAGTGAAATAAATACCATTTGGAGGCATTTAATGTTCGAGCAAAAACGGCTGATTTTCGACAAAAGAGATAACACCCCTCCATTACGTCATGCTTCAGAAATGTGGAAAATGGTCCGTTTTCAAATGTTTTATTTTTGAACGTCAGTTCACATTTGTAGGTGGATCATCAGTGTTAGAGCTAAAATTAGCATGTTTAAAGTGATTTTCATGCTTCCAGGGGCTCGGGAAGTTAATTAAATACCATTTGGAGGCATTTAATGTTCGAGCAAAAACGGCTGATTTTCGACAAAAGAGATAACACCCCCCCATTACGTCATGCTTCAGAAATGTGGAAAATGGTCCGTTTTCAAATGTTTTATTTTTGAACGTCAGTTCACATTTGTAGGTGGATCATCAGTGTTAGAGCTAAAATTAGCATGTTTAAAGTGATTTTCATGCTTCCAGGGGCCCAAAACACAAGATTTATGGAATGGTTAAAAGTGCATGAAAATGGCCAATTTACTCACTCTGAGTTCTCAAAAAGGGTTTCTTCACCCCGGGAAGTTAATTAAATACCATTTGGAGGCATTTAATGTTCGAGCAAAAACGGCTGATTTTCGACAAAAGAGATAACACCCCCCCCATTACGTCATGCTTCAGAAATGTGGAAAATGGTCCGTTTTCAAATGTTTTATTTTTGAACGTCAGTTCACATTTGTAGGTGGATCATCAGTGTTAGAGCTAAAATTAGCATGTTTAAAGTGATTTTCATGCTTCCAGGGGCTCGGGAAGTTAATTAAATACCATTTGGAGGCATTTAATGTTCGAGCAAAAACGGCTGATTTTCGACAAAAGAGATAACACCCCCCCATTACGTCATGCTTCAGAAATGTGGAAAATGGTCCGTTTTCAAATGTTTTATTTTTGAACGTCAGTTCACATTTGTAGGTGGATCATCAGTGTTAGAGCTAAAATTAGCATGTTTAAAGTGATTTTCATGCTTCCAGGGGCTCGGGAAGTGAAATAAATACCATTTGGAGGCATTTAATGTTCGAGCAAAAACGGCTGATTTTCGACAAAAGAGATAACACCCCCCCATTACGTCATGCTTCAGAAATGTGGAAAATGGTCCGTTTTCAAATGTTTTATTTTTGAACGTCAGTTCACATTTGTAGGTGGATCATCAGTGTTAGAGCTAAAATTAGCATGTTTAAAGTGATTTTCATGCTTTCAGGGGCTCGGGAAGTGAAATAAATACCATTTGGAGGCATTTAATGTTCGAGCAAAAACGGCTGATTTTCGACAAAAGAGATAACACCCCCCCATTACGTCATGCTTCAGAAATGTGGAAAATGGTCCGTTTTCAAATGTTTTATTTTTGAACGTCAGTTCACATTTGTAGGTGGATCATCAGTGTTAGAGCTAAAATTAGCATGTTTAAAGTGATTTTCATGCTTCCAGGGGCCCAAAACACAAGATTTATGGAATGGTTAAAAGTGCATGAAAATGGCCAATTTACTCACTTTGAGTTCTCAAAAAGGGTTTCTTCACCCCGGGAAGTTAATTAAATACCATTTGGAGGCATTTAATGTTCGAGCAAAAACGGCTGATTTTCGACAAAAGAGATAACACCCCCCCATTACGTCATGCTTCAGAAATGTGGAAAATGGTCCGTTTTCAAATGTTTTATTTTTGAACGTCAGTTCACATTTGTAGGTGGATCATCAGTGTTAGAGCTAAAATTAGCATGTTTAAAGTGATTTTCATGCTTCCAGGGGCTCGGGAAGTTAATTAAATACCATTTGGAGGCATTTAATGTTCGAGCAAAAACGGCTGATTTTCGACAAAAGAGATAACACCCCCCCATTATGTCATGCTTCAGAAATGTGGAAAATGGTCCGTTTTCAAATGTTTTATTTTTGAACGTCAGTTCACATTTGTAGGTGGATCATCAGTGTTAGAGCTAAAATTAGCATGTTTAAAGTGATTTTCATGCTTCCAGGGGCCCAAAACACAAGATTAATGGAATGGTTAAAAGTGCATGAAAATGGCCAATTTACTCACTCTGAGTTCTCAAAAAGGGTTTCTTCACCCCGGGAAGTGAAATAAATACCATTTGGAGGCATTTAATGTTCGAGCAAAAACTGCTGATTTTCGACAAAAGAGATAACACCCCCCCATTACGTCATGCTTCAGAAATGTGGAAAATGGTCCGTTTTCAAATGTTTTATTTTTGAACGTCAGTTCACATTTGTAGGTGGATCATCAGTGTTAGAGCTAAAATTAGCATGTTTAAAGTGATTTTCATGCTTCCAGGGGCTCGGGAAGTTAATTAAATACCATTTGGAGGCATTTAATGTTCGAGCAAAAACGGCTGATTTTCGACAAAAGAGATAACACCCCCCCATTACGTCATGCTTCAGAAATGTGGAAAATGGTCCGTTTTCAAATGTTTTATTTTTGAACGTCAGTTCACATTTGTAGGTGGATCATCAGTGTTAGAGCTAAAATTAGCATGTTTAAAGTGATTTTCATGCTTCCAGGGGCCCAAAACACAAGATTTATGGAATGGTTAAAAGTGCATGAAAGTGGCCAATTTACTCACTCTGAGTTCTCAAAAAGGGTTTCTTCACCCCGGGAAGTTAATTAAATACCATTTGGAGGCATTTAATGTTCGAGCAAAAACGGCTGATTTTCGACAAAAGAGATAACACCCCCCCATTACGTCATGCTTCAGAAATGTGGAAAATGGTCCGTTTTCAAATGTTTTATTTTTGAACGTCAGTTCACATTTGTAGGTGGATCATCAGTGTTAGAGCTAAAATTAGCATGTTTAAAGTGATTTTCATGCTTCCAGGGGCTCGGGAAGTTAATTAAATACCATTTGGAGGCATTTAATGTTCGAGCAAAAACGGCTGATTTTCGACAAAAGAGATAACACCCCCCCATTACGTCATGCTTCAGAAATGTGGAAAATGGTCCGTTTTCAAATGTTTTATTTTTGAACGTCAGTTCACATTTGTAGGTGGATCATCAGTTAGAGCTAAAATTAGCATGTTTAAAGTGATTTTCATGCTTCCAGGGGCTCGGGAAGTGAAATAAATACCATTTGGAGGCATTTAATGTTCGAGTAAAAACGGCTGATTTTCGACAAAAGAGATAACACCCCCCCATTACGTCATGCTTCAGAAATGTGGAAAATGGTCCGTTTTCAAATGTTTTATTTTTGAACGTCAGTTCACATTTGTAGGTGGATCATCAGTGTTAGAGCTAAAATTAGCATGTTTAAAGTGATTTTCATGCTTCCAGGGGCCCAAAACACAAGATTTATGGAATGGTTAAAAGTGCATGAAAACGGCCAATTTACTCACTCTGAGTTCTCAAAAAGGGTTTCTTCACCCCGGGAAGTTAATTAAATACCATTTGGAGGCATTTAATGTTCGAGCAAAAATGGCTGATTTTCGACAAAAGAGATAACACCCCCCCATTACGTCATGCTTCAGAAATGTGGAAAATGGTCCGTTTTCAAATGTTTTATTTTTGAACGTCAGTTCACATTTGTAGGTGGATCATCAGTGTTAGAGCTAAAATTAGCATGTTTAAAGTGATTTTCATGCTTCCAGGGGCTCGGGAAGTTAATTAAATACCATTTGGAGGCATTTAATGTTCGAGCAAAAACGGCTGATTTTCGACAACAGAGATAACACCCCCCCATTACGTCATGCTTCAGAAATGTGGAAAATGGTCCGTTTTCAAATGTTTTATTTTTGAACGTCAGTTCACATTTGTAGGTGGATCATCAGTGTTAGAGCTAAAATTAGCATGTTTAAAGTGATTTTCATGCTTCCAGGGGCCCGAAACACAAGATTTATGGAATGGTTAAAAGTGCATGAAAATGGCCAATTTACTCACTCTGAGTTCTCAAAAAGGGTTTCTTCACCCCGGGAAGTTAATTAAATACCATTTGGAGGCATTTAATGTTCGAGCAAAAACGGCTGATTTTCGACAAAAGAGATAACACCCCCCCATTACGTCATGCTTCAGAAATGTGGAAAATGGTCTGTTTTCAAATGTTTTATTTTTGAACGTCAGTTCACATTTGTAGGTGGATCATCAGTGTTAGAGCTAAAATTAGCATGTTTAAAGTGATTTTCATGCTTCCAGGGGCTCGGGAAGTTAATTAAATACCATTTGGAGGCATTTAATGTTCGAGCAAAAACGGCTGATTTTCGACAACAGAGATAACACCCCCCCATTACGTCATGCTTCAGAAATGTGGAAAATGGTCCGTTTTCAAATGTTTTATTTTTGAACGTCAGTTCACATTTGTAGGTGGATCATCAGTGTTAGAGCTAAAATTAGCATGTTTAAAGTGATTTTCATGCTTCCAGGGGCCCGAAACACAAGATTTATGGAATGGTTAAAAGTGCATGAAAATGGCCAATTTACTCACTCTGAGTTCTCAAAAAGGGTTTCTTCACCCCGGGAAGTTAATTAAATACCATTTGGAGGCATTTAATGTTCGAGCAAAAACGGCTGATTTTCGACAAAAGAGATAACACCCCCCCCATTACGTCATGCTTCAGAAATGTGGAAAATGGTCCGTTTTCAAATGTTTTATTTTTGAACGTCAGTTCACATTTGTAGGTGGATCATCAGTGTTAGAGCTAAAATTAGCATGTTTAAAGTGATTTTCATGCTTCCAGGGGCTCGGGAAGTTAATTAAATACCATTTGGAGGCATTTAATGTTCGAGCAAAAACGGCTGATTTTCGACAAAAGAGATAACACCCCCCCATTATGTCATGCTTCAGAAATGTGGAAAATGGTCCGTTTTCAAATGTTTTATTTTTGAACGTCAGTTCACATTTGTAGGTGGATCATCAGTGTTAGAGCTAAAATTAGCATGTTTAAAGTGATTTTCATGCTTCCAGGGGCCCAAAACACAAGATTTATGGAATGGTTAAAAGTGCATGAAAATGGCCAATTTACTCACTCTGAGTTCTCAAAAAGGGTTTCTTCACCCCGGGAAGTGAAATAAATACCATTTGGAGGCATTTAATGTTCGAGCAAAAACGGCTGATTTTCGACAAAAGAGATAACACCCCCCCATTACGTCATGCTTCAGAAATGTGGAAAATGGTCCGTTTTCAAATGTTTTATTTTTGAACGTCAGTTCACATTTGTAGGTGGATCATCAGTGTTAGAGCTAAAATTAGCATGTTTAAAGTGATTTTCATGCTTCCAGGGGCTCGGGAAGTGAAATAAATACCATTTGGAGGCATTTAATGTTCGAGCAAAAACGGCTGATTTTCGACAAAAGAGATAACAACCCCCCATTACGTCATGCTTCAGAAATGTGGAAAATGGTCCGTTTTCAAATGTTTTATTTTTGAACGTCAGTTCACATTTGTAGGTGGATCATCAGTGTTAGAGCTAAAATTAGCATGTTTAAAGTGATTTTCATGCTTCCAGGGGCCCAAAACACAAGATTTATGGAATGGTTAAAAGTGCATGAAAATGGCCAATTTACTCACTCTGAGTTCTCAAAAAGGGTTTCTTCACCCCGGGAAGTTAATTAAATACCATTTGGAGGCATTTAATGTTCGAGCAAAAACGGCTGATTTTCGACAAAAGAGATAACACCCCCCCATTACGTCATGCTTCAGAAATGTGGAAAATGGTCCGTTTTCAAATGTTTTATTTTTGAACGTCAGTTCACATTTGTAGGTGGATCATCAGTGTTAGAGCTAAAATTAGCATGTTTAAAGTGATTTTCATGCTTCCAGGGGCTCGGGAAGTTAATTAAATACCATTTGGAGGCATTTAATGTTCGAGCAAAAACGGCTGATTTTCGACAACAGAGATAACACCCCCCCATTACGTCATGCTTCAGAAATGTGGAAAATGGTCCGTTTTCAAATGTTTTATTTTTGAACGTCAGTTCACATTTGTAGGTGGATCATCAGTGTTAGAGCTAAAATTAGCATGTTTAAAGTGATTTTCATGCTTCCAGGGGCCCGAAACACAAGATTTATGGAATGGTTAAAAGTGCATGAAAATGGCCAATTTACTCACTCTGAGTTCTCAAAAAGGGTTTCTTCACCCCGGGAAGTTAATTAAATACCATTTGGAGGCATTTAATGTTCGAGCAAAAACGGCTGATTTTCGACAAAAGAGATAACACCCCCCCCATTACGTCATGCTTCAGAAATGTGGAAAATGGTCCGTTTTCAAATGTTTTATTTTTGAACGTCAGTTCACATTTGTAGGTGGATCATCAGTGTTAGAGCTAAAATTAGCATGTTTAAAGTGATTTTCATGCTTCCAGGGGCTCGGGAAGTTAATTAAATACCATTTGGAGGCATTTAATGTTCGAGCAAAAACGGCTGATTTTCGACAAAAGAGATAACACCCCCCCATTATGTCATGCTTCAGAAATGTGGAAAATGGTCCGTTTTCAAATGTTTTATTTTTGAACGTCAGTTCACATTTGTAGGTGGATCATCAGTGTTAGAGCTAAAATTAGCATGTTTAAAGTGATTTTCATGCTTCCAGGGGCCCAAAACACAAGATTTATGGAATGGTTAAAAGTGCATGAAAATGGCCAATTTACTCACTCTGAGTTCTCAAAAAGGGTTTCTTCACCCCGGGAAGTGAAATAAATACCATTTGGAGGCATTTAATGTTCGAGCAAAAACGGCTGATTTTCGACAAAAGAGATAACACCCCCCCATTACGTCATGCTTCAGAAATGTGGAAAATGGTCCGTTTTCAAATGTTTTATTTTTGAACGTCAGTTCACATTTGTAGGTGGATCATCAGTGTTAGAGCTAAAATTAGCATGTTTAAAGTGATTTTCATGCTTCCAGGGGCTCGGGAAGTGAAATAAATACCATTTGGAGGCATTTAATGTTCGAGCAAAAACGGCTGATTTTCGACAAAAGAGATAACAACCCCCCATTACGTCATGCTTCAGAAATGTGGAAAATGGTCCGTTTTCAAATGTTTTATTTTTGAACGTCAGTTCACATTTGTAGGTGGATCATCAGTGTTAGAGCTAAAATTAGCATGTTTAAAGTGATTTTCATGCTTCCAGGGGCCCAAAACACAAGATTTATGGAATGGTTAAAAGTGCATGAAAATGGCCAATTTACTCACTCTGAGTTCTCAAAAAGGGTTTCTTCACCCCGGGAAGTTAATTAAATACCATTTGGAGGCATTTAATGTTCGAGCAAAAACGGCTGATTTTCGACAAAAGAGATAACACCCCCCCATTACGTCATGCTTCAGAAATGTGGAAAATGGTCCGTTTTCAAATGTTTTATTTTTGAACGTCAGTTCACATTTGTAGGTGGATCATCAGTGTTAGAGCTAAAATTAGCATGTTTAAAGTGATTTTCATGCTTCCAGGGGCTCGGGAAGTTAATTAAATACCATTTGGAGGCATTTAATGTTCGAGCAAAAACGGCTGATTTTAGACAAAAGAGATAACACCCCCCCATTACGTCATGCTTCAGAAATGTGGAAAATGGTCCGTTTTCAAATGTTTTATTTTTGAACGTCAGTTCACATTTGTAGGTGGATCATCAGTGTTAGAGCTAAAATTAGCATGTTTAAAGTGATTTTCATGCTTCCAGGGGCTCGGGAAGTGAAATAAATACCATTTGGAGGCATTTAATGTTCGAGCAAAAACGGCTGATTTTCGACAAAAGAGATAACACCCCCCCATTACGTCATGCTTCAGAAATTTGGAAAATGGTCCGTTTTCAAATGTTTTATTTTTGAACGTCAGTTCACATTTGTAGGTGGATCATCAGTGTTAGAGCTAAAATTAGCATGTTTAAAGTGATTTTCATGCTTCCAGGGGCTCGGGAAGTGAAATAAATACCATTTGGAGGCATTTAATGTTCGAGCAAAAACGGCTGATTTTCGACAAAAGAGATAACACCCCCCCATTACGTCATGCTTCAGAAATGTGGAAAATGGTCCGTTTTCAAATGTTTTATTTTTGAACGTCAGTTCACATTTGTAGGTGGATCATCAGTGTTAGAGCTAAAATTAGCATGTTTAAAGTGATTTTCATGCTTCCCGGGGCCCATAACACAAGATTAATGGAATGGTTAAAAGTGCATGAAAATGGCCAATTTACTCACTCTGAGTTCTCAAAAAGGGTTTCTTCACCCCGGGAAGTTAATTAAATACCATTTGGAGGCATTTAATGTTCGAGCAAAAACGGCTGATTTTCGACAAAAGAGATAACACCCCCCCATTACGTCATGCTTCAGAAATGTGGAAAATGGTCCGTTTTCAAATGTTTTATTTTTGAACGTCAGTTCACATTTGTAGGTGGATCATCAGTGTTAGAGCTAAAATTAGCATGTTTAAAGTGATTTTCATGCTTCCAGGGGCTCGGGAAGTTAATTAAATACCATTTGGAGGCATTTAATGTTCGAGCAAAAACGGCTGATTTTCGACAAAAGAGATAACACCCCCCCATTACGTCATGCTTCAGAAATGTGGAAAATGGTCCGTTTTCAAATGTTTTATTTTTGAACGTCAGTTCACATTTGTAGGTGGATCATCAGTGTTAGAGCTAAAATTAGCATGTTTAAAGTGATTTTCATGCTTCCAGGGGCCCAAAACACAAGATTAATGGAATGGTTAAAAGTGCATGAAAATGGCCAATTTACTCACTCTGAGTTCTCAAAAAGGGTTTCTTCACCCCGGGAAGTGAAATAAATACCATTTGGAGGCATTTAATGTTCGAGCAAAAACGGCTGATTTTCGACAAAAGAGATAACACCCCTCCATTACGTCATGCTTCAGAAATGTGGAAAATGGTCCGTTTTCAAATGTTTTATTTTTGAACGTCAGTTCACATTTGTAGGTGGATCATCAGTGTTAGAGCTAAAATTAGCATGTTTAAAGTGATTTTCATGCTTCCAGGGGCTCGGGAAGTTAATTAAATACCATTTGGAGGCATTTAATGTTCGAGCAAAAACGGCTGATTTTCGACAAAAGAGATAACACCCCCCCATTACGTCATGCTTCAGAAATGTGGAAAATGGTCCGTTTTCAAATGTTTTATTTTTGAACGTCAGTTCACATTTGTAGGTGGATCATCAGTGTTAGAGCTAAAATTAGCATGTTTAAAGTGATTTTCATGCTTCCAGGGGCCCAAAACACAAGATTTATGGAATGGTTAAAAGTGCATGAAAATGGCCAATTTACTCACTCTGAGTTCTCAAAAAGGGTTTCTTCACCCCGGGAAGTTAATTAAATACCATTTGGAGGCATTTAATGTTCGAGCAAAAACGGCTGATTTTCGACAAAAGAGATAACACCCCCCCATTACGTCATGCTTCAGAAATGTGGAAAATGGTCCGTTTTCAAATGTTTTATTTTTGAACGTCAGTTCACATTTGTAGGTGGATCATCAGTGTTAGAGCTAAAATTAGCATGTTTAAAGTGATTTTCATGCTTCCAGGGGCTCGAGAAGTTAATTAAATACCATTTGGAGGCATTTAATGTTCGAGCAAAAACGGCTGATTTTCGACAAAAGAGATAACACCCCCCCATTACGTCATGCTTCAGAAATGTGGAAAATGGTCCGTTTTCAAATGTTTTATTTTTGAACGTCAGTTCACATTTGTAGGTGGATCATCAGTGTTAGAGCTAAAATTAGCATGTTTAAAGTGATTTTCATGCTTCCAGGGGCCCAAAACACAAGATTTATGGAATGGTTAAAAGTGCATGAAAATGGCCAATTTACTCACTCTGAGTTCTCAAAAAGGGTTTCTTCACCCCGGGAAGTTAATTAAATACCATTTGGAGGCATTTAATGTTCGAGCAAAAACGGCTGATTTTCGACTAAAGAGATAACACCCCCCCATTACGTCATGCTTCAGAAATGTGGAAAATGGTCCGTTTTCAAATGTTTTATTTTTGAACGTCAGTTCACATTTGTAGGTGGATCATCAGTGTTAGAGCTAAAATTAGCATGTTTAAAGTGATTTTCATGCTTCCAGGGGCTCGGGAAGTTAATTAAATACCATTTGGAGGCATTTAATGTTCGAGCAAAAACGGCTGATTTTCGACAAAAGAGATAACACCCCCCCATTACGTCATGCTTCAGAAATGTGGAAAATGGTCCGTTTTCAAATGTTTTATTTTTGAACGTCAGTTCACATTTGTAGGTGGATCATCAGTGTTAGAGCTAAAATTAGCATGTTTAAAGTGATTTTCATGCTTCCAGGGGCCCCAAAACACAAGATTTATGGAATGGTTAAAAGTGCATGAAAATGGCCAATTTACTCACTCTGAGTTCTCAAAAAGGGTTTCTTCACCCCGGGAAGTTAATTAAATACCATTTGGAGGCATTTTATGTTCGAGCAAAAACGGCTGATTTTCGACAAAAGAGATAACACCCCCCCATTACGTCATGCTTCAGAAATGTGGAAAATGGTCCGTTTTCAAATGTTTTATTTTTGAACGTCAGTTCACATTTGTAGGTGGATCATCAGTGTTAGAGCTAAAATTAGCATGTTTAAAGTGATTTTCATGCTTCCAGGGGCCCAAAACACAAGATTAATGGAATGGTTAAAAGTGCATGAAAATGGCCAATTTACTCACTCTGAGTTCTCAAAAAGGGTTTCTTCACCCCGGGAAGTTAATTAAATACCATTTGGAGGCATTTAATGTTCGAGCAAAAACGGCTGATTTTCGACAAAAGAGATAACACCCCCCCATTACGTCATGCTTCAGAAATGTGGAAAATGGTCCGTTTTCAAATGTTTTATTTTTGAACGTCAGTTCACATTTGTAGGTGGATCATCAGTGTTAGAGCTAAAATTAGCATGTTTAAAGTGATTTTCATGCTTCCAGGGGCTCGGGAAGTTAATTAAATACCATTTGGAGGCATTTAATGTTCGAGCAAAAACGGCTGATTTTCGACAAAAGAGATAACACCCCCCCATTACGTCATGCTTCAGAAATGTGGAAAATGGTCCGTTTTCAAATGTTTTATTTTTGAACGTCAGTTCACATTTGTAGGTGGATCATCAGTGTTAGAGCTAAAATTAGCATGTTTAAAGTGATTTTCATGCTTCCAGGGGCCCAAAACACAAGATTAATGGAATGGTTAAAAGTGCATGAAAATGGCCAATTTACTCACTCTGAGTTCTCAAAAAGGGTTTCTTCACCCCGGGAAGTGAAATAAATACCATTTGGAGGCATTTAATGTTCGAGCAAAAACGGCTGATTTTCGACAAAAGAGATAACACCCCTCCATTACGTCATGCTTCAGAAATGTGGAAAATGGTCCGTTTTCAAATGTTTTATTTTTGAACGTCAGTTCACATTTGTAGGTGGATCATCAGTGTTAGAGCTAAAATTAGCATGTTTAAAGTGATTTTCATGCTTCCAGGGGCTCGGGAAGTTAATTAAATACCATTTGGAGGCATTTAATGTTCGAGCAAAAACGGCTGATTTTCGACAAAAGAGATAACACCCCCCCATTACGTCATGCTTCAGAAATGTGGAAAATGGTCCGTTTTCAAATGTTTTATTTTTGAACGTCAGTTCACATTTGTAGGTGGATCATCAGTGTTAGAGCTAAAATTAGCATGTTTAAAGTGATTTTCATGCTTCCAGGGGCCCAAAACACAAGATTTATGGAATGGTTAAAAGTGCATGAAAATGGCCAATTTACTCACTCTGAGTTCTCAAAAAGGGTTTCTTCACCCCGGGAAGTTAATTAAATACCATTTGGAGGCATTTAATGTTCGAGCAAAAACGGCTGATTTTCGACAAAAGAGATAACACCCCCCCATTACGTCATGCTTCAGAAATGTGGAAAATGGTCCGTTTTCAAATGTTTTATTTTTGAACGTCAGTTCACATTTGTAGGTGGATCATCAGTGTTAGAGCTAAAATTAGCATGTTTAAAGTGATTTTCATGCTTCCAGGGGCTCGGGAAGTTAATTAAATACCATTTGGAGGCATTTAATGTTCGAGCAAAAACGGCTGATTTTCGACAAAAGAGATAACACCCCCCCATTACGTCATGCTTCAGAAATGTGGAAAATGGTCCGTTTTCAAATGTTTTATTTTTGAACGTCAGTTCACATTTGTAGGTGGATCATCAGTGTTAGAGCTAAAATTAGCATGTTTAAAGTGATTTTCATGCTTCCAGGGGCCCAAAAAACAAGATTTATGGAATGGTTAAAAGTGCATGAAAATGGCCAATTTACTCACTCTGAGTTCTCAAAAAGGGTTTCTTCACCCCGGGAAGTTAATTAAATACCATTTGGAGGCATTTAATGTTCGAGCAAAAACGGCTGATTTTCGACAAAAGAGATAACACCCCCCCATTACGTCATGCTTCAGAAATGTAGAAAATGGTCCGTTTTCAAATGTTTTATTTTTGAACGTCAGTTCACATTTGTAGGTGGATCATCAGTGTTAGAGCTAAAATTAGCATGTTTAAAGTGATTTTCATGCTTCCAGGGGCTCCGGAAGTTAATTAAATACCATTTGGAGGCATTTAATGTTCGAGCAAAAACGGCTGATTTTCGACAAAAGAGATAACACCCCCCCATTACGTCATGCTTCAGAAATGTGGAAAATGGTCCGTTTTCAAATGTTTTATTTTTGAACGTCAGTTCACATTTGTAGGTGGATCATCAGTGTTAGAGCTAAAATTAGCATGTTTAAAGTGATTTTCATGCTTCCAGGTGCCCAAAACACAAGATTAATGAAATGGTTAAAAGTGCATGAAAATGGCCAATTTACTCACTCTGAGTTCTCAAAAAGGGTTTCTTCACCCCGGGAAGTGAAATAAATACCATTTGGAGGCATTTAATGTTCGAGCAAAAACGGCTGATTTTCGACAAAAGAGATAACACCCCCCCATTACGTCATGCTTCAGAAATGTGGAAAATGGTCCGTTTTCAAATGTTTTATTTTTGAACGTCAGTTCACATTTGTAGGTGGATCATCAGTGTTAGAGCTAAAATTAGCATGTTTAAAGTGATTTTCATGCTTCGAGGGGCTCGGGAAGTTAATTAAATACCATTTGGAGGCATTTAATGTTCGAGCAAAAACGGCTGATTTTCGACAAAAGAGATAACACCCCCCCATTACGACATGCTTCAGAAATGTGGAAAATGGTCCGTTTTCAAATGTTTTATTTTTGAACGTCAGTTCACATTTGTAGGTGGATCATCAGTGTTAGAGCTAAAATTAGCATGTTTAAAGTGATTTTCATGCTTCCAGGGGCCCAAAACACAAGATTTATGGAATGGTTAAAAGTGCATGAAAATGGCCAATTTACTCACTCTGAGTTCTCAAAAAGGGTTTCTTCACCCCGGGAAGTTAATTAAATACCATTTGGAGGCATTTAATGTTCGAGCAAAAACGGCTGATTTTCGACAAAAGAGATAACACCCCCCCATTACGTCATGCTTCAGAAATGTGGAAAATGGTCCGTTTTCAAATGTTTTATTTTTGAACGTCAGTTCACATTTGTAGGTGGATCATCAGTGTTAGAGCTAAAATTAGCATGTTTAAAGTGATTTTCATGCTTCCAGGGGCTCGGGAAGTTAATTAAATACCATTTGGAGGCATTTAATGTTCGAGCAAAAACGGCTGATTTTCGACAAAAGAGATAACACCCCCCCATTACGTCATGCTTCAGAAATGTGGAAAATGGTCCGTTTTCAAATGTTTTATGTTTGAACGTCAGTTCACATTTGTAGGTGGATCATCAGTGTTAGAGCTAAAATTAGCATGTTTAAAGTGATTTTCATGCTTCCAGGGGCTCGGGAAGTTAATTAAATACCATTTGGAGGCATTTAATGTTCAAGCAAAAACAGCTGATTTTCGACAAAAGAGATAACACCCCCCCATTACGTCATGCTTCAGAAATGTGGAAAATGGTCCGTTTTCAAATGTTTTATTTTTGAACGTCAGTTCACATTTGTAGGTGGATCATCAGTGTTAGAGCTAAAATTAGCATGTTTAAAGTGATTTTCATGCTTTCAGGGGCCCAAAACACAAGATTAAAGGAATGGTTAAAAGTGCATGAAAATGGCCAATTTACTCACTCTGAGTTCTCAAAAAGGGTTTCTTCACCCCGGGAAGTGAAATAAATACCATTTGGAGGCATTTAATGATCGAGCAAAAACGGCTGATTTTCGACAAAAGAGATAACACCCCCCCATTACGTCATGCTTCAGAAATGTGGAAAATGGTCCGTTTTCAAATGTTTTATTTTTGAACGTCAGTTCACATTTGTAGGTGGATCATCAGTGTTAGAGCTAAAATTAGCATGTTTAAAGTGATTTTCATGCTTCCAGGGGCTCGGGAAGTTAATTAAATACCATTTGGAGGCATTTAATGTTCGAGCAAAAACGGCTGATTTTCGACAAAAGAGATAACACCCCCCCATTACGTCATGCTTCAGAAATGTGGAAAATGGTCCGCTTTCAAATGTTTTATTTTTGAACGTCAGTTCACATTTGTAGGTCGATCATCAGTGTTAGAGCTAAAATTAGCATGTTTAAAGTGATTTTCATGCTTCCAGGGGCCCAAAACACAAGATTTATGGAATGGTTAAAAGTGCATGAAAATGGCCAATTTACTCACTCTGAGTTCTCAAAAAGGGTTTCTTCACCCCGGGAAGTTAATTAAATACCATTTGGAGGCATTTAATGTTCGAGCAAAAACGGCTGATTTTCAACAAAAGAGATAACACCCCCCCATTACGTCATGCTTCAGAAATGTGGAAAATGGTCCGTTTTCAAATGTTTTATTTTTGAACGTCAGTTCACATTTGTAGGTGGATCATCAGTGTTAGAGCTAAAATTAGCATGTTTAAAGTGATTTTCATGCTTCCAGGGGCCCAAAACACAAGATTTATGGAATGGTTAAAAGTGCATGAAAATGGCCAATTTACTCACTCTGAGTTCTCAAAAAGGGTTTCTTCACCCCGGGAAGTTAATTAAATACCATTTGGAGGCATTTAATGTTCGAGCAAAAACGGCTGATTTTCGACAAAAGAGATAACACCCCCCCATTACGTCATGCTTCAGAAATGTGGAAAATGGTCCGTTTTCAAATGTTTTATTTTTGAACGTCAGTTCACATTTGTAGGTGGATCATCAGTGTTAGAGCTAAAATTAGCATGTTTAAAGTGATTTTCATGCTTCCAGGGGCTCGGGAAGTTAATTAAATACCATTTGGAGGCATTTAATGTTCGAGCAAAAACGGCTGATTTTCGACAAAAGAGATAACACCCCCCCATTACGTCATGCTTCAGAAATGTGGAAAATGGTCCGTTTTCAAATGTTTTATTTTTGAACGTCAGTTCACATTTGTAGGTGGATCATCAGTGTTAGAGCTAAAATTAGCATGTTTAAAGTGATTTTCATGCTTCCAGGGGCCCAAAACACAAGATTTATGGAATGGTTAAAAGTGCATGAAAATGGCCAATTTACTCACTCTGAGTTCTCAAAAAGGGTTTCTTCACCCCGGGAAGTGAAATAAATACCATTTGGAGGCATTTAATGTTCGAGCAAAAACGGCTGATTTTCGACAAAAGAGATAACACCCCCCATTACGTCATGCTTCAGAAATGTGGAAAATGGTCCGTTTTCAAATGTTTTATTTTTGAACGTCAGTTCACATTTGTAGGTGGATCATCAGTGTTAGAGCTAAAATTAGCATGTTTAAAGTGATTTTTATGCTTCCAGGGGCTCGGGAAGTGAAATAAATACCATTTGGAGGCATTTAATGTTCGAGCAAAAACGGCTGATTTTCGACAAAAGAGATAACACCCCCCCATTACGTCATGCTTCAGAAATGTGGAAAATGGTCCGTTTTCAAATGTTTTATTTTTGAACGTCAGTTCACATTTGTAGGTGGATCATCAGTGTTAGAGCTAAAATTAGCATGTTTAAAGTGATTTTCATGCTTCCAGGGGCCCAAAACACAAGATTTATGGAATGGTTAAAAGTGCAAGAAAATGGCCAATTTACTCACTCTGAGTTCTCAAAAAGGGTTTCTTCACCCCAGGAAGTTAATTAAATACCATTTGGAGGCATTTAATGTTCGAGCAAAAACGGCTGATTTTCGACAAAAGAGATAACACCCCCCCATTACGTCATGCTTCAGAAATGTGGAAAATGGTCCGTTTTCAAATGTTTTATTTTTGAACGTCAGTTCACATTTGTAGGTGGATCATCAGTGTTAGAGCTAAAATTAGCATGTTTAAAGTGATTTTCATGCTTCCAGGGGCTCGGGAAGTTAATTAAATACCATTTGGAGGCATTTAATGTTCGAGCAAAAACGGCTGATTTTCGACAAAAGAGATAACACCCCGCCATTACGTCATGCTTCAGAAATGTGGAAAATGGTCCGTTTTCAAATGTTTTATTTTTGAACGTCAGTTCACATTTGTAGGTGGATCATCAGTGTTAGAGCTAAAATTAGCATTTTTAAAGTGATTTTCATGCTTCCAGGGGCTCGGGAAGTGAAATAAATACCATTTGAAGGCATTTAATGTTCGAGCAAAAACGGCTGATTTTCGACAAAAGAGATAACACCCCCCCATTACGTCATGCTTCAGAAATGTGGAAAATGGTCCGTTTTCAAATGTTTTATTTTTGAACGTCAGTTCACATTTGTAGGTGGATCATCAGTGTTAGAGCTAAAATTAGCATGTTTAAAGTGATTTTCATGCTTCCAGGGGCTCGGGAAGTGAAATAAATACCATTTGGAGGCATTTAATGTTCGAGCAAAAACGGCTGATTTTCGACAAAAGAGATAACACCCCCCCATTACGTCATGCTTCAGAAATGTGGAAAATGGTCCGTTTTCAAATGTTTTATTTTTGAACGTCAGTTCACATTTGTAGGTGGATCATCAGTGTTAGAGCTAAAATTAGCATGTTTAAAGTGATTTTCATGCTTCCAGGGGCTCGGGAAGTGAAATAAATACCATTTGGAGGCATTTAATGTTCGAGCAAAAACGGCTGATTTTCGACAAAAGAGATAACACCCCCCCATTACGTCATGCTTCAGAAATGTGGAAAATGGTCCGTTTTCAAATGTTTTATTTTTGAACGTCAGTTCACATTTGTAGGTGGATCATCAGTGTTCGAGCTAAAATTAGCATGTTTAAAGTGATTTTCATGCTTCCAGGGGCCCAAAACACAAGATTTATGGAATGGTTAAAAGTGCATGAAAATGGCCAATTTACTCACTCTGAGTTCTCAAAAAGGGTTTCTTCACCCCGGGAAGTTAATTAAATACCATTTGGAGGCATTTAATGTTCGAGCAAAAATGGCTGATTTTCGACAAAAGAGATAACACCCCCCCATTACGTCATGCTTCAGAAATGTGGAAAATGGTCCGTTTTCAAATGTTTTATTTTTGAACGTCAGTTCACATTTGTAGGTGGATCATCAGTGTTAGAGCTAAAATTAGCATGTTTAAAGTGATTTTCATGCTTCCAGGGGCTCGGGAAGTTAATTAAATACCATTTGGAGGCATTTAATGTTCGAGCAAAAACGGCTGATTTTCGACACAAGAGATAACACCCCCCCATTACGTCATGCTTCAGAAATGTGGAAAATGGTCCGTTTTCAAATGTTTTATTTTTGAACGTCAGTTCACATTTGTAGGTGGATCATCAGTGTTAGAGCTAAAATTAGCATGTTTAAAGTGATTTTCATGCTTCCAGGGGCCCAAAACACAAGATTTATGGAATGGTTAAAAGTGCATGAAAATGGCCAATTTACTCACTCTGAGTTCTCAAAAAGGGTTTCTTCACCCCGGGAAGTGAAATAAATACCATTTGGAGGCATTTAATGTTCGAGCAAAAACGGCTGATTTTCGACAAAAGAGATAACACCCCCCCATTACGTCATGCTTCAGAAATGTGGAAAATGGTCCGTTTTCAAATGTTTTATTTTTGAACGTCAGTTCACATTTGTAGGTGGATCATCAGTGTTAGAGCTAAAATTAGCATGTTTAAAGTGATTTTCATGCTTTCAGGGGCCCAAAACACAAGATTAATGGAATGGTTAAAAGTGCATGAAAATGGCCAATTTACTCACTCTGAGTTCTCAAAAAGGGTTTCTTCACCCCGGGAAGTTAATTAAATACCATTTGGAGGCATTTAATGTTCGAGCAAAAACGGCTGATTTTCGACAAAAGAGATAACACCCCCCCATTACGTCATGCTTCAGAAATGTGGAAAATGGTCCGTTTTCAAATGTTTTATTTTTGAACGTCAGTTCACATTTGTAGGTGGATCATCAGTGTTAGAGCTAAAACTAGCATGCTTAAAGTGATTTTCATGCTTCCAGGGGCTCGGGAAGTTAATTAAATACCATTTGGAGGCATTTAATGTTCGAGCAAAAACGGCTGATTTTCGATAAAAGAGATAACACCCCCCCATTAGGTCATGCTTCAGAAATGTGGAAAATGGTCCGTTTTCAAATGTTTTATTTTTGAACGTCAGTTCACATTTGTAGGTGGATCATCAGTGTTAGAGCTAAAATTAGCATGTTTAAAGTGATTTTCATGCTTCCAGGGGCCCAAAACACAAGATTAATGGAATGGTTAAAAGTGCATGAAAATGGCCAATTTACTCACTCTGAGTTCTCAAAAAGGGTTTCTTCACCCCGGGAAGTGAAATAAATACCATTTGGAGGCATTTAATGTTCGAGCAAAAACTGCTGATTTTCGACAAAAGAGATAACACCCCCCCATTACGTCATGCTTCAGAAATGTGGAAAATGGTCCGTTTTCAAATGTTTTATTTTTGAACGTCAGTTCACATTTGTAGGTGGATCATCAGTGTTAGAGCTAAAATTAGCATGTTTAAAGTGATTTTCATGCTTCCAGGGGCTCGGGAAGTTAATTAAATACCATTTGGAGGCATTTAATGTTCGAGCAAAAACGGCTGATTTTCGACAAAAGAGATAACACCCCCCCATTACGTCATGCTTCAGAAATGTGGAAAATGGTCCGTTTTCAAATGTTTTATTTTTGAACGTCAGTTCACATTTGTAGGTGGATCATCAGTGTTAGAGCTAAAATTAGCATGTTTAAAGTGATTTTCATGCTTCCAGGGGCCCAAAACACAAGATTTATGGAATGGTTAAAAGTGCATGAAAGTGGCCAATTTACTCACTCTGAGTTCTCAAAAAGGGTTTCTTCACCCCGGGAAGTTAATTAAATACCATTTGGAGGCATTTAATGTTCGAGCAAAAACGGCTGATTTTCGACAAAAGAGATAACACCCCCCCATTACGTCATGCTTCAGAAATGTGGAAAATGGTCCGTTTTCAAATGTTTTATTTTTGAACGTCAGTTCACATTTGTAGGTGGATCATCAGTGTTAGAGCTAAAATTAGCATGTTTAAAGTGATTTTCATGCTTCCAGGGGCTCGGGAAGTTAATTAAATACCATTTGGAGGCATTTAATGTTCGAGCAAAAACGGCTGATTTTCGACAAAAGAGATAACACCCCCCCATTACGTCATGCTTCAGAAATGTGGAAAATGGTCCGTTTTCAAATGTTTTATTTTTGAACGTCAGTTCACATTTGTAGGTGGATCATCAGTTAGAGCTAAAATTAGCATGTTTAAAGTGATTTTCATGCTTCCAGGGGCTCGGGAAGTGAAATAAATACCATTTGGAGGCATTTAATGTTCGAGTAAAAACGGCTGATTTTCGACAAAAGAGATAACACCCCCCCATTACGTCATGCTTCAGAAATGTGGAAAATGGTCCGTTTTCAAATGTTTTATTTTTGAACGTCAGTTCACATTTGTAGGTGGATCATCAGTGTTAGAGCTAAAATTAGCATGTTTAAAGTGATTTTCATGCTTCCAGGGGCCCAAAACACAAGATTTATGGAATGGTTAAAAGTGCATGAAAACGGCCAATTTACTCACTCTGAGTTCTCAAAAAGGGTTTCTTCACCCCGGGAAGTTAATTAAATACCATTTGGAGGCATTTAATGTTCGAGCAAAAATGGCTGATTTTCGACAAAAGAGATAACACCCCCCCATTACGTCATGCTTCAGAAATGTGGAAAATGGTCCGTTTTCAAATGTTTTATTTTTGAACGTCAGTTCACATTTGTAGGTGGATCATCAGTGTTAGAGCTAAAATTAGCATGTTTAAAGTGATTTTCATGCTTCCAGGGGCTCGGGAAGTTAATTAAATACCATTTGGAGGCATTTAATGTTCGAGCAAAAACGGCTGATTTTCGACAACAGAGATAACACCCCCCCATTACGTCATGCTTCAGAAATGTGGAAAATGGTCCGTTTTCAAATGTTTTATTTTTGAACGTCAGTTCACATTTGTAGGTGGATCATCAGTGTTAGAGCTAAAATTAGCATGTTTAAAGTGATTTTCATGCTTCCAGGGGCCCGAAACACAAGATTTATGGAATGGTTAAAAGTGCATGAAAATGGCCAATTTACTCACTCTGAGTTCTCAAAAAGGGTTTCTTCACCCCGGGAAGTTAATTAAATACCATTTGGAGGCATTTAATGTTCGAGCAAAAACGGCTGATTTTCGACAAAAGAGATAACACCCCCCCATTACGTCATGCTTCAGAAATGTGGAAAATGGTCCGTTTTCAAATGTTTTATTTTTGAACGTCAGTTCACATTTGTAGGTGGATCATCAGTGTTAGAGCTAAAATTAGCATGTTTAAAGTGATTTTCATGCTTCCAGGGGCTCGGGAAGTTAATTAAATACCATTTGGAGGCATTTAATGTTCGAGCAAAAACGGCTGATTTTCGACAACAGAGATAACACCCCCCCATTACGTCATGCTTCAGAAATGTGGAAAATGGTCCGTTTTCAAATGTTTTATTTTTGAACGTCAGTTCACATTTGTAGGTGGATCATCAGTGTTAGAGCTAAAATTAGCATGTTTAAAGTGATTTTCATGCTTCCAGGGGCCCGAAACACAAGATTTATGGAATGGTTAAAAGTGCATGAAAATGGCCAATTTACTCACTCTGAGTTCTCAAAAAGGGTTTCTTCACCCCGGGAAGTTAATTAAATACCATTTGGAGGCATTTAATGTTCGAGCAAAAACGGCTGATTTTCGACAAAAGAGATAACACCCCCCCCATTACGTCATGCTTCAGAAATGTGGAAAATGGTCCGTTTTCAAATGTTTTATTTTTGAACGTCAGTTCACATTTGTAGGTGGATCATCAGTGTTAGAGCTAAAATTAGCATGTTTAAAGTGATTTTCATGCTTCCAGGGGCCCAAAACACAAGATTTATGGAATGGTTAAAAGTGCATGAAAGTGGCCAATTTACTCACTCTGAGTTCTCAAAAAGGGTTTCTTCACCCCGGGAAGTTAATTAAATACCATTTGGAGGCATTTAATGTTCGAGCAAAAACGGCTGATTTTCGACAAAAGAGATAACACCCCCCCATTACGTCATGCTTCAGAAATGTGGAAAATGGTCCGTTTTCAAATATTTTATTTTTGAACGTCAGTTCACATTTGTAGGTGGATCATCAGTGTTAGAGCTAAAATTAGCATGTTTAAAGTGATTTTCATGCTTCCAGGGGCTCGGGAAGTTAATTAAATACCATTTGGAGGCATTTAATGTTCGAGCAAAAACGGCTGATTTTCGACAAAAGAGATAACACCCCCCCATTACGTCATGCTTCAGAAATGTGGAAAATGGTCCGTTTTCAAATGTTTTATTTTTGAACGTCAGTTCACATTTGTAGGTGGATCATCAGTTAGAGCTAAAATTAGCATGTTTAAAGTGATTTTCATGCTTCCAGGGGCTCGGGAAGTGAAATAAATACCATTTGGAGGCATTTAATGTTCGAGTAAAAACGGCTGATTTTCGACAAAAGAGATAACACCCCCCCATTACGTCATGCTTCAGAAATGTGGAAAATGGTCCGTTTTCAAATGTTTTATTTTTGAACGTCAGTTCACATTTGTAGGTGGATCATCAGTGTTAGAGCTAAAATTAGCATGTTTAAAGTGATTTTCATGCTTCCAGGGGCCCAAAACACAAGATTTATGGAATGGTTAAAAGTGCATGAAAACGGCCAATTTACTCACTCTGAGTTCTCAAAAAGGGTTTCTTCACCCCGGGAAGTTAATTAAATACCATTTGGAGGCATTTAATGTTCGAGCAAAAATGGCTGATTTTCGACAAAAGAGATAACACCCCCCCATTACGTCATGCTTCAGAAATGTGGAAAATGGTCCGTTTTCAAATGTTTTATTTTTGAACGTCAGTTCACATTTGTAGGTGGATCATCAGTGTTAGAGCTAAAATTAGCATGTTTAAAGTGATTTTCATGCTTCCAGGGGCTCGGGAAGTTAATTAAATACCATTTGGAGGCATTTAATGTTCGAGCAAAAACGGCTGATTTTCGACAACAGAGATAACACCCCCCCATTACGTCATGCTTCAGAAATGTGGAAAATGGTCCGTTTTCAAATGTTTTATTTTTGAACGTCAGTTCACATTTGTAGGTGGATCATCAGTGTTAGAGCTAAAATTAGCATGTTTAAAGTGATTTTCATGCTTCCAGGGGCCCGAAACACAAGATTTATGGAATGGTTAAAAGTGCATGAAAATGGCCAATTTACTCACTCTGAGTTCTCAAAAAGGGTTTCTTCACCCCGGGAAGTTAATTAAATACCATTTGGAGGCATTTAATGTTCGAGCAAAAACGGCTGATTTTCGACAAAAGAGATAACACCCCCCCATTACGTCATGCTTCAGAAATGTGGAAAATGGTCCGTTTTCAAATGTTTTATTTTTGAACGTCAGTTCACATTTGTAGGTGGATCATCAGTGTTAGAGCTAAAATTAGCATGTTTAAAGTGATTTTCATGCTTCCAGGGGCTCGGGAAGTTAATTAAATACCATTTGGAGGCATTTAATGTTCGAGCAAAAACGGCTGATTTTCGACAACAGAGATAACACCCCCCCATTACGTCATGCTTCAGAAATGTGGAAAATGGTCCGTTTTCAAATGTTTTATTTTTGAACGTCAGTTCACATTTGTAGGTGGATCATCAGTGTTAGAGCTAAAATTAGCATGTTTAAAGTGATTTTCATGCTTCCAGGGGCCCGAAACACAAGATTTATGGAATGGTTAAAAGTGCATGAAAATGGCCAATTTACTCACTCTGAGTTCTCAAAAAGGGTTTCTTCACCCCGGGAAGTTAATTAAATACCATTTGGAGGCATTTAATGTTCGAGCAAAAACGGCTGATTTTCGACAAAAGAGATAACACCCCCCCCATTACGTCATGCTTCAGAAATGTGGAAAATGGTCCGTTTTCAAATGTTTTATTTTTGAACGTCAGTTCACATTTGTAGGTGGATCATCAGTGTTAGAGCTAAAATTAGCATGTTTAAAGTGATTTTCATGCTTCCAGGGGCTCGGGAAGTTAATTAAATACCATTTGGAGGCATTTAATGTTCGAGCAAAAACGGCTGATTTTCGACAAAAGAGATAACACCCCCCCATTATGTCATGCTTCAGAAATGTGGAAAATGGTCCGTTTTCAAATGTTTTATTTTTGAACGTCAGTTCACATTTGTAGGTGGATCATCAGTGTTAGAGCTAAAATTAGCATGTTTAAAGTGATTTTCATGCTTCCAGGGGCCCAAAACACAAGATTTATGGAATGGTTAAAAGTGCATGAAAATGGCCAATTTACTCACTCTGAGTTCTCAAAAAGGGTTTCTTCACCCCGGGAAGTGAAATAAATACCATTTGGAGGCATTTAATGTTCGAGCAAAAACGGCTGATTTTCGACAAAAGAGATAACACCCCCCCATTACGTCATGCTTCAGAAATGTGGAAAATGGTCCGTTTTCAAATGTTTTATTTTTGAACGTCAGTTCACATTTGTAGGTGGATCATCAGTGTTAGAGCTAAAATTAGCATGTTTAAAGTGATTTTCATGCTTCCAGGGGCTCGGGAAGTGAAATAAATACCATTTGGAGGCATTTAATGTTCGAGCAAAAACGGCTGATTTTCGACAAAAGAGATAACAACCCCCCATTACGTCATGCTTCAGAAATGTGGAAAATGGTCCGTTTTCAAATGTTTTATTTTTGAACGTCAGTTCACATTTGTAGGTGGATCATCAGTGTTAGAGCTAAAATTAGCATGTTTAAAGTGATTTTCATGCTTCCAGGGGCCCAAAACACAAGATTTATGGAATGGTTAAAAGTGCATGAAAATGGCCAATTTACTCACTCTGAGTTCTCAAAAAGGGTTTCTTCACCCCGGGAAGTTAATTAAATACCATTTGGAGGCATTTAATGTTCGAGCAAAAACGGCTGATTTTCGACAAAAGAGATAACACCCCCCCATTACGTCATGCTTCAGAAATGTGGAAAATGGTCCGTTTTCAAATGTTTTATTTTTGAACGTCAGTTCACATTTGTAGGTGGATCATCAGTGTTAGAGCTAAAATTAGCATGTTTAAAGTGATTTTCATGCTTCCAGGGGCTCGGGAAGTTAATTAAATACCATTTGGAGGCATTTAATGTTCGAGCAAAAACGGCTGATTTTCGACAAAAGAGATAACACCCCCCCATTACGTCATGCTTCAGAAATGTGGAAAATGGTCCGTTTTCAAATGTTTTATTTTTGAACGTCAGTTCACATTTGTAGGTGGATCATCAGTGTTAGAGCTAAAATTAGCATGTTTAAAGTGATTTTCATGCTTCCAGGGGCTCGGGAAGTGAAATAAATACCATTTGGAGGCATTTAATGTTCGAGCAAAAACGGCTGATTTTCGACAAAAGAGATAACACCCCCCCATTACGTCATGCTTCAGAAATTTGGAAAATGGTCCGTTTTCAAATGTTTTATTTTTGAACGTCAGTTCACATTTGTAGGTGGATCATCAGTGTTAGAGCTAAAATTAGCATGTTTAAAGTGATTTTCATGCTTCCAGGGGCTCGGGAAGTGAAATAAATACCATTTGGAGGCATTTAATGTTCGAGCAAAAACGGCTGATTTTCGACAAAAGAGATAACACCCCCCCATTACGTCATGCTTCAGAAATGTGGAAAATGGTCCGTTTTCAAATGTTTTATTTTTGAACGTCAGTTCACATTTGTAGGTGGATCATCAGTGTTAGAGCTAAAATTAGCATGTTTAAAGTGATTTTCATGCTTCCCGGGGCCCATAACACAAGATTAATGGAATGGTTAAAAGTGCATGAAAATGGCCAATTTACTCACTCTGAGTTCTCAAAAAGGGTTTCTTCACCCCGGGAAGTTAATTAAATACCATTTGGAGGCATTTAATGTTCGAGCAAAAACGGCTGATTTTCGACAAAAGAGATAACACCCCCCCATTACGTCATGCTTCAGAAATGTGGAAAATGGTCCGTTTTCAAATGTTTTATTTTTGAACGTCAGTTCACATTTGTAGGTGGATCATCAGTGTTAGAGCTAAAATTAGCATGTTTAAAGTGATTTTCATGCTTCCAGGGGCTCGGGAAGTTAATTAAATACCATTTGGAGGCATTTAATGTTCGAGCAAAAACGGCTGATTTTCGACAAAAGAGATAACACCCCCCCATTACGTCATGCTTCAGAAATGTGGAAAATGGTCCGTTTTCAAATGTTTTATTTTTGAACGTCAGTTCACATTTGTAGGTGGATCATCAGTGTTAGAGCTAAAATTAGCATGTTTAAAGTGATTTTCATGCTTCCAGGGGCCCAAAACACAAGATTAATGGAATGGTTAAAAGTGCATGAAAATGGCCAATTTACTCACTCTGAGTTCTCAAAAAGGGTTTCTTCACCCCGGGAAGTGAAATAAATACCATTTGGAGGCATTTAATGTTCGAGCAAAAACAGCTGATTTTCGACAAAAGAGATAACACCCCTCCATTACGTCATGCTTCAGAAATGTGGAAAATGGTCCGTTTTCAAATGTTTTATTTTTGAACGTCAGTTCACATTTGTAGGTGGATCATCAGTGTTAGAGCTAAAATTAGCATGTTTAAAGTGATTTTCATGCTTCCAGGGGCTCGGGAAGTTAATTAAATACCATTTGGAGGCATTTAATGTTCGAGCAAAAACGGCTGATTTTCGACAAAAGAGATAACACCCCCCCATTACGTCATGCTTCAGAAATGTGGAAAATGGTCCGTTTTCAAATGTTTTATTTTTGAACGTCAGTTCACATTTGTAGGTGGATCATCAGTGTTAGAGCTAAAATTAGCATGTTTAAAGTGATTTTCATGCTTCCAGGGGCCCAAAACACAAGATTTATGGAATGGTTAAAAGTGCATGAAAATGGCCAATTTACTCACTCTGAGTTCTCAAAAAGGGTTTCTTCACCCCGGGAAGTTAATTAAATACCATTTGGAGGCATTTAATGTTCGAGCAAAAACGGCTGATTTTCGACAAAAGAGATAACACCCCCCCATTACGTCATGCTTCAGAAATGTGGAAAATGGTCCGTTTTCAAATGTTTTATTTTTGAACGTCAGTTCACATTTGTAGGTGGATCATCAGTGTTAGAGCTAAAATTAGCATGTTTAAAGTGATTTTCATGCTTCCAGGGGCTCGAGAAGTTAATTAAATACCATTTGGAGGCATTTAATGTTCGAGCAAAACGGCTGATTTTCGACAAAAGAGATAACACCCCCCATTACGTCATGCTTCAGAAATGTGGAAAATGGTCCGTTTTCAAATGTTTTATTTTTGAACGTCAGTTCACATTTGTAGGTGGATCATCAGTGTTAGAGCTAAAATGAGCATGTTTAAAGTGATTTTCATGCTTCCAGGGGCCCAAAACACAAGATTTATGGAATGGTTAAAAGTGCATGAAAATGGCCAATTTACTCACTCTGAGTTCTCAAAAAGGGTTTCTTCACCCGGGAAGTTAATTAAATACCATTTGGAGGCATTTAATGTTCGAGCAAAAACGGCTGATTTTCGACTAAAGAGATAACACCCCCCCATTACGTCATGCTTCAGAAATGTGGAAAATGGTCCGTTTTCAAATGTTTTATTTTTGAACGTCAGTTCACATTTGTAGGTGGATCATCAGTGTTAGAGCTAAAATTAGCATGTTTAAAGTGATTTTCATGCTTCCAGGGGCTCGGGAAGTTAATTAAATACCATTTGGAG